>NW_021604657.1:3222995-3247885 GCF_004785775.1 Grammomys surdaster
CCCTCTCCCTCTCCCTCTCCCCCCATCTCTCTCTCTTTCTCTCCAGGATTTCTCTGTGTAGCCTTGGATCCTAGAACTTAGAACTCACTCTGCAGACCAGGTTGGCCTTGAACTCAGAGATTCACCTGCCTCTGCCTCCTGAATGCTAGGATCAAAGGCATGCATCACCCCTTGGAGTATAGGTGTGTCCAAATTGGATATTCTTCTACCCTTTCCTGCTGAGTAGCTGAGATCACAGACCTGTGCATGAAGCCAGGCCAGTAAGATGTCTTGACATCTTCAAGTAGAAACACACATACGATAAGGCTGTATGTTATAAGTCAGGGAAATTGTGAGCAGAGCACCTTCCTTCTTTTTCATATCGCTTCATTTTGAAATTTTCAAAATCTTTTTTTTCTGAGGCCTAAGGTGGTATGTGAATGGCCAATGTATATGCGCAGGGATTGCCTTCAGCATTGCCTGTGTGGATTCTGAACAAGACTGAGCTGAGGTTTTCACCTCTCTCCTGCTCTCAGACCGTGACCTTGCTGGTCTCCCCACCCACCCACCCCAAAGTCAGTGCTGAAGAATATTTGTGCCCACACTTGATGAAGTAAAATGGACTCTTATATGTAAATTCGCAGCTGACATCCAACGTTCTCTCTCGTCTTAGGTATTTCCACTCTATCAAATTCTATTGTGAACATTTTTTTTCTATTTGATCCTCACCACTCTTCGATTGAAGCCACACAGTATCTGAGCCCCCACTTCACAAGTGGGTAAAACAAGGCTCGTATAGATGTTCCTCAAGTTTCTCAGAAGCTAACCTCACTCTTCCAAACCCTGATCATCAGCTGCTCTGGCTGGAGCACTTAGCTTATTCTGTCCTGTTCAGCTACCATGAATGGTAAAGCAACACTGAACCAGTCCTGACAGCCTCTGCTCCTGATTTCTCTGACTTATAACAAATAGCCTATCGTATGTGTGTTTTTACATAAAGATATCTTATTGGCCTGGCTTTGTCTTATTGGCACAGGTCTATGATCTCAGCTACTCAGCATCAAAGGGCAGAATAATATCCAATTTGAAGCCTGCCTAGGGTCTAGAGTGAGTCCACAGTCATATTGACTATCTGTTCCAGAATTTTGAAAAGTACAAAAGCAGACTGGGGAGTTGTACTTTTGTGCATTGACAGATCCCTGGGTTCAGCCTCCAGCACTGAGTAATTCAGACATGGGGGCATACCTATAACGCCATAACTCAGGAGGCAGAGACAAGGGGATCAGGAGTCAGGGTCATCCTGGGCTACATAACAAGCTCAAAGACAATCTAGGCTACGTGAGACTCTCTCAAAAATAGAAAGGAGGAGAGAGAGAGAGAGAGAGAGAGAGAGAGAGAGAGAGAGAGAGAGGAGAGAAAGTGTGTGTCAATCTGGGGTCTGGGGATAAAACATTTATGTAGCATACACAAGACTTTGGAATCACCCTTAGGACTACAAAGATTAATTAATCTTTGTACGATGGATTCATTAATGCTAAATTCATGGCCTGGGCCAGCATAATAATTCACACCCATAGGATGTTTATCTATTACCTATTATCTCACCACATCTCCTTGCTTAGCAACATCAGACACACTTCCTCTCTGTGCTTAGGAGTCATTTCGAAATTGCCAACATGAATTACAAAAAAACAAAAGCAAACAAAGAAACAAAACTTGTGATATTACACGGACCATTAAAAAAAAAAATGACATGAGGCTTCACTTTGTTTGACCTGTGAGGACTTGTGTGTTGGGCAGCTCAACCTCTGTGGGTCTGAAAATGACCAGAGCAGTGTGATAAGTACCATTTCTGGGGTTATCTAAGTCTTTTAACTATAGGTGAATTTTTGAGAATAGATTTTTTCAAATGATAGCGATCAGGTAATGAAAACAAAGACCATTTTAGGAAGGTGTCCAATGTGCAGGAAGAACAGCCAGTGTGCTGTGGCATTCACTGACATGTTCCTGGTGGGAGCGTGAATCCATACACCTCCTTTGAAAGCATTTGGTCGTAACTCCCAAATATATGCTTACATATACTCTGTGGCTAATGATTCCTTCCCAGGTTATACATGTAATAAAAATGTATGTTTGTGCTTACCAAAGGAATGGCACAAAATGTTCATAGCAGAATTAAACACAAGACACATATCTGTAGAGAACGGACAGCTTAAGTAAATTATGGTTTATGCATGCTAGGAAATACTCTGTAGTAGAGGAAAGGGCTACAGAATGGTTTTGTTTCCCAAACTACAGGCTGATCAAAGAAGCCAGCTCAAAAGAACACGTTGCACTTATCTGCAGAATTACAGCAGAAGTCAGACAGAAAGTTACCTTGGGGGTGTAGGGCAGAAGGCATATTGGGCCACTGAGAAGCCCAGTGATGCTCTAAATCTTGACTTTGATCATGGCTATATGAATACACACAAGTGCAAGTCTTGTGTGCCTTCTGGATGTAAGATACATGTCCATTAAAAGCCTAGAACATGAGACCAGAGACAGAAAGGCAGGCAGACAGTGATAGAGATATGTTCCATTACAAACTGAACAGACTAGAGAAATGCTGAGGTCCTAGAGCCTAATTTGGAGTTCACAATGGCCCCAGGATCAGCTGTAACCCTGGCCAGACCCACTAGTGGCCTGAAGAGAGCAGTGTACACTTCCTGACAACTCTGCCTCCAGTCAGATGGATGAGGAGTGCTTTCCGTGTCTCTGTGGTAAGTTGGGACATTTTCCTCAGAAGTCTCCAGCAGACCTTTCTTCCTATTGGATTGAGAGGTTCTGGGTCCCCGATGAGCCTTGCAGTCACACTAGCAAAGGGAGTAGGATTATTGAAGCCAACCTTGCTGCTTTTCTTAGTTCTCCACGCATGTTTTTGAGTCAGCCTTGTAGCAAGCAGTGTAAAAAATGTTCTGGGCCCTAAGATTAGTAGCCTACATACAAACATGCAAGCATGCTCACATGAAGGCTGGGAGGCAGGAAATAAAGGCAGGTTTCAGGACTATGGTGGGACCAGAATTTGACTTGGAAGAATATGCATGTTTAGCAAGTGAGAATGACAAAGGATGGCCATGGAGGGAAGGATATCACTTTTTGGAACAGTCCATTGTAGTATTCATGTTTCCTGTCACATTCTACAGACTGCTGCCAACCCCATTTAGCCACAGCAGATGGTTCCTGGGCATACCAACAACCTTCATTACCTCATTTAATAACTATGTGGGCTCGTTCACCCCAAGAGTGGATATAGCTCCAAATTGGAAATAGGGTTGAGTTCTCCAAGGTTCACACTTGTAGACACCATCTCCAACATGGTTCCTGGTCCCTGCTTCCTCGGACAGTGTCCAGAGATATGCCCCAGTTCTATTATGTGCCCAACAGCATGAAGCAAAAGGGATGGTGCGTTATTTTTGAGCTTAGAAAATAAGCCTGTAGTTTCTCTTTTGAGTGTCTGTTCTCCCTGTAGGTTCCCTCTCAGTTCACTCAATGTGGGAGGAAGCCACATTGTGAGCATCCTATGGGAAGATCCACAAGGTAAGAAACTAGAGCCTTAGGTCAACAGCCATGTGAGTGTGCCATCTTAGAACTATATACTCTTCACCCCAAATCAAGCTGCAAACAGCTCTGGCTGACTGCATAACTATAACCCCTGAGAGTCTGAGCCAGTATCATCCAGGAAAACCATTCCCAAGTTCCTGACCAATAGAAATGAGACAAAAAGATTTTCTGGTACAGGCTGCTGCATTGTAAGTCACTGAACTGTTCTTTGGCAATAGGTTGCTAGTGTAGATAACCAATACAACTCTCCACCAGTGAAGAACAGAAATAAGTCCTTAGTCTTCCATTCTTGGAATAGACAGTCTGCAAGGTTAGTAAGAGGTTCCCAGGGCAATGGGGTTCTAGGTACCATGGTGGAAACCAGATCAGTGACATATCTCAGAGCCCTACAGACACTAGGCAAGTACCCTACCACTGAGGCGTGTTCTTAGCCTTTGCATCTGTTGTTGACCTGCCCTCTCATCTTCTATCTTCCTTTGCATTCCCAAGATCATTTCCCAAATAAGCTTCCTCACCCTCATCTTTGCGTTTCATTGTGGTTTGTTCAGTGGTAGGTATGGGAACACAACTAAGGTGGAGCACTGGGTGTACCCAGACTCAGAAGCAAGAATCTATTCAGCACACAAGCAAAGCCAAAGCCTGATTATTGGTCCTGAGAGTTTTGAGGACAAACAGTCCAGAGCTGTAAGCTTGTGTACCATCTAGTATGCTACTCCTAGGGCTTCCCTCGAAAAGTATTGGAAGGTGTGGGGTTTTTTTGTACATGTGCTCCTGTGTCCAGGGGCACACTTGTACATGTGTGCACATGTGTGTGGAGGCCAAGGGTCAATCTTGGGTGTTGTACCTCAGGAGCTGTTTCTCTTCTTATGGAAGCAATAAGACGTAGGTTTCACTGATTCAGCTAAGCTGGCTGACCAATGAGCCCCCAGCATCCATCCCTGCTCCTGTTTCCCCAGTGCTAGAATAATAAGCATGTGCCACCACACCTAGCTTCTTATGTAGGTGCTTGGGATTGGACTCAAGTCCTCATGCTTGTGTAGGAAGCATTGAACCCACTGAGCTCTGGAGAAGCATATTGTTCCATGGTTCTGGGGATCAAAAGTATAATACCAAGGTGTCAACAGGACCAGGATCTATCTGAGGCTTTAGATAGAACACTTCCTTGTCTCTTCCTGACTTGGTGGTGGTTAGCAGTGCTGAGACCCCTGGCTTTCAGGAGCATCACTGCATTCTCTGTCCAGCAGGATGCTTCTTTATGTGGTTTCAGTTCCTTTTCTACTATCCTCACCAGTCAACCTGATGGGTAAGAACCCACCTCAGTCCTACTGACCTCACCTTACCTTGATACATCTTCAAAATCCTCCAAATAAGATCTATTTGAGCTTGCCTTGAGAACCTACGCTAATGGTGTGTGGAAGCTTTTGGTAAGGATTAGGACTAAATGAAATGACAAGTGTGGGATTCCCACAATGTCACTGGTATTATATGATAGTGTGCTTGCTCCCCATGCAATAACCTCTGCCATATTCTGATGTGGGATAAAGGCCCTCACTAGAGGCGGTGAAGATGCTGATGCCATGGGCTTGACTTCCTAGTGTCCGGAACTGTTAACTGACTAAACCTCTGTACTTTACAAAAGACCAAGTCTTGTGACTTTAAAGACAGTGAAAAAATACAAACAACTACAACGTCCTATTCTGTGGTCCTTGAATAGAATTTAGGCAGACACTGTTAAATCTAGCACTAGCCTATGTAAGTATGAATGAACCTCTCAACCCATTTAGGATTAGTCATGCATACAAACAAACACAGATCTACAAGCACACACACACACACACACATACACACGAAAACAAGCACACACGCAAATATACTTGCACACACTGAATACATCTGCCGAGCAAAGGAGAATGAAAGGGGGAAAGGTGAGCTAGCTCTTTTCTCATATTGAATCCCAAAGCCCACAGTACATCAGTGTACCACCATTCCCACAGCTTGGAAGTGGTTGCTCAATTCTCTACACTAAATGTTGATGAGGACTTCATAAGAAGAGGACCACAAACGACTATGGGATGGCTCAAGTACTCTCCCAGTACCTTGTGCTCAGACACCTGGGCTTCTGTAATCTTTCCATACCTCAGGCTGCCTCATAGCCCTGGTTTGTGACCCCATCAAAATCTGGGCCACATGTGCTCTGGGGGCCAGGGGATGAGACTTACTGAGCACATAGATGTGCCCATCCTTCTGCCATGTCACTCAGAGATGGAAGGGGAGGGGCAGCTTTCACACTTTGGAAAGTGACAGCATCATTTCCTAATTATCACATTTGGGGGAACAGATGGGAGAGCATGTGGAGGAATTGTGGGCTTCTTTTAAAGGGGGGGGGAGATGTTTTCTAAAGAAAGTTGCCACAAAACGCTTCCACCCAGTTGTCCCAAAAGCACTCGAGATTTGGAGACGCTCAGTAAATAGGATGCCCCCACACGTACCTTTTTGCAGACACTCAGTAAATAGGACGCTCCCCTCCCCTTTGCAGAAGAGGAGACAGAAGTGAGTGAAGAGTGGCAGGGTGGGTATGTACAGAGCATCTGCAGTGTGCTGGGAACATTGTATTGTTAGCCTCTTAAATAACTGCAGTAAAAGCTAGGCATTGAGTACATTCCCATTATCCCAGAACAAGGGAGGTAGAGACAGAAGGATTAGGTGTTCAAGGTCTTCTCTGTCTACAGGTCAAGTTGAAAGCAGCCTTGGGCTACATGAGAGTCTAAATAAATAAATGAATAAATAAATAAATAAATAAATAAGAAGAACAATAATTATAGCAACTCTTTGAGGGAGATGTTATGATCATAAACAAAAAATGGAATCACAGTTGTCAGGAAGTAGAGCTGGGGGCAGGGCTGGGGACTGAGATGAGTCGTGAGTAAAGGTGATGTCACCAAGCCCAATAACCTGACTTAAGCTCTGGCACTCACATAGTGGAAGGAGAGAATCACCTTCTGTAGGTTGCCCTCTGACCTCCTCCATCTGTGTGCTACGGGATGAGTGCGTGTGTGCACACATATGTGCACAAGATAAATATATTTTAAAAGTAATAAACTTCTTTATTACATAGAGGTGACTTTTAAACTTATCCCAAAATCCTCTTTAGCTCTTACCACACGGAGCAGGGTTGCAGTGTGGGCTCTGCTCTCCTCATGCTCCTGAGCTGGTGAAAGTTCCTCAGAAGGTTAAATACAGTCGGTCATATGGCTCAGCAGTGGCAGTCCAAGGTAGATACCCAAAAGAATTGAAAGCAGAGACTCAGGGTACACTGGTCACATAGAACCAGCATCCTCAGCCTAATCTTCCACTCACAGATGATGAACAAACAAGTATGGACCTATGTGCCAGGAGATACGCCTTAGAACAACAAGATACTGACACTGTGACAGCAGAGGTGAGCCCTGAGGACACGGTGTTGGGGGTGAGGGTGATTATATTCTCCACTTTGCAGACAAGGAGAAAAACATTTCCTGACATCACAGTTCCCTGTGCTCTACCACTCCTCTCTGCTCCAGACCCAGCAGACCTCTTCAGCATGATGTCTCTCAAAACATACTGGAGGCCTAGCAGGTCCAAACATGGTTCATGTGCTTTCTTTTAAAAACATGTGTATACCTCTGTAGATACATTTGTGTACATGTGTCAGATGATTTGCAGCTGCAGGTGGTCATGAGCCACCCAATATGGATGCTTGGAGCTGAGTCTGCCTCTTCTACAAGAGCACTTAACTGCCGGGCAGTCTATTTAACACTAAGGGTCATTATTTTCTCCCGCACACCTATGCCATGCTTTTTCCTCTGCCTGATTTACTCTGTCCATTTTTGTCTGTCAGTGCTCAACCCCAGGTCCCAATAAAAATTAAGACTTCTAGGAAGAGTCCCAAGGGAGCAGGCATGGCTTCCTCTTGTCTCCTCCATTCTTCTCAGGTCCCTGTTAGGCCCTCACCACAGCCTGAAGGATGTGTTCCATCCTGGTGAGAGACCCAGGCCCAACAAGAAGAACCCACTGAATGTCTTGGCCTTGAAAGTCACAAAGTGTGCTGTGGATATGTCACCGCTTGCTCTGGGCTTCAGTTTGGACCTCTGAACAATTGGAAATGATCATTTATGATAGTTCTCATATCAGAGTTAGACAGTGCATTGTGTGCTTATGCAAACGGCTGCAGAGAAGCAGTGGGGTGGAGTCTGGGGTAAATGGAGCCCTGATGAAGCTAGGAGAAGCCAGAACTCTCCGATCTCATTATTAGGGAGTGAAAAGCGCTTGGGCACTTTGGACTGAGGTGGGTAGCTTCCCAAAACCTAAGACATACACTTAACATGTGATCCAACCAGCTCACTGCTTGGCTCTCACACCAGAGAACGGAAACTTTACAGTCATAAAAGCCAATGTGTGATCGATGGCATGGGGCTTATTCCTAATCTCTGACCAAATTCGACCACCCATGGCCAGATCAGGGCTTGCTCAGAGAAATGGCTTGTTGGTGATTTGGTTACAAGAATATCCTCAATTGTACTTGAGCCAAGACGACACAGGGTACAACTTCCTCAACTGTGGGTGGTAGGTTGGTATAAGTGAACATTGGGATTGTAGAAATGTCGCAGCAATAACGAAACATTTCTGAATGGGCTGTAATCAGTGAGTTCAAGTCAAATGCATAGCGAAGTGGCCGTGCTTGCCCGCGCTGTGACACACAACTTCACTGCAGCCATGGTTCTGAACACACAACACGCACACAGTGCCCAGCACATGCCATCACACCACGGTGTCAACTGACCCTGCCTCAGGCACCTTGGCTCACATCCTAGATGACAGTATGTTACAAACTACAGTGTTTTGGTGCATTTACAAAGATGTCTGCTCCCACAGAACCATCATAGTTTAGTTATGGAAAACAAAGGCGTTTGGCTGTTTTCGTATAACCATTCCTCCCTGATATAAATGATAAACTTAGTGCCTCTTCAGCTTGCATTGTGGCAAAATGTTTAATTTTTTTTTTAAATTGCCATTGAGGTTGCTGACTTGAGTTTCATATTTTAAAAATTGTTAAGTGAATTCTGGCTCGAGATTAGAACAGACTTTCCAACAATCTCTGAAATGGCCCAGAACGTACTTCTGCTACTCTGTACTGCATATTTATGTGAGTGGCATTCTCAGCATTGACAATCACAGAATCAAAATATCGATCAACCCTGAAAAATGTTGAAGAAGCGCTACATCCTGCCGAATCAACTATGCAGCCAAGATTTAATTCTGCCTATAAAAATAAACAAGCATGTCTATCTCATTAGTATGCAAATTGGCTTTTGTCTGTAATAAATGGTAACATATATATATATATGAATTATATTTAAATACATTTCTTCATGGTTTATTATCAGTACATTTTGAGTTATATATTTTATTTGCCTACATAGCCCAAGGCAGGTGTAAAAGTTTTCTTCATCAAAGGTGTACTTGAGTGAAAAAAAGTTTTTTTTTTTTAAAAAAAAGACTTGTATAACCCATGACATATCTAGGCCACATGCATTTGGTTCAGCCCGTACAGAGCCATGACAAAGACAACAACATGAGATTAAATCAAGACATAGGGGGGAAATGAGTCAACCAAGAGACAAGCTCGAGCAATCTGAGGCTGATGCTGATACCACACATCAAACTGTTGTTATACTCAGCTTTGCATGTGCACATGTGTGTACATGTGTAGGTAGATTGCTCAGCTGTGTGTGTGTGTGTGTGTGTGCATGCTCACACATGTGCTAGAGCTCAACAGCAGATGTCTTCCTTTTTCAATTCCTACCTTATTCAGTTCAGACAGAGTCTCTTGCTGAACCTAGAGCTTACCCTTTTAGCTAGATGATGCGCTTACTCTTTTACATGGGCACACAGCAGGCACTTGACTGAATGAGCTATCTCCCTGGCTGCTGTGTGACAAAATGCCCCCTGAACAAATGGGTTTTACTTGCTCCACATGTAGAGCCCATAACAGATTCCACCAAAGTCCAACCTAGTGAACAATAAGTTTGTTTTATTGGGGTCACTTACTGGAGGGGAAATGACTCAAAGACAGCTACATCATTGAAGCTCACCACAGCATGGAGGACAGATCACAAAGCTGGGAATCTGGAACATACTGCACACCCTGCAGGTGACCCAATAGGTGGGAGAGTATCCATTTGCCATTGCCTTTGTTGGTCTAAACCTCTTCAGGCCTCTTAGCTGGTTTCCGCTTCTTCCAGGAAATTCGTCTGATTTCAAAGTTCTTTTTTGCAGCTCAGGCTGTCTGAGACATCTTGGCAGCTGAGCTAGTCTAATAGTCTTGGATCTACCTCCTCTGGCAGGGAGGGGTCTAATGAATCTGGTCAGTTTCAGGAACTTCCTGAAGCTATTTTGAGTTATTTATCTTCTTATTTGAAGACCAACACTAGCAAAGGTAAGAAATAGAATGGGGATATAGCTCAGTGGTAGAACACTTGCCTAGTCTGATCCCCAGTTTCACAAAAACAAGCAGACAACAGATAGACGATGTTCTAAAATAAAGACAAGGCATACAGTTAACACATAAATATGACTTGCACAGTCCTTTATATAATTGCTACCAAGTGCAGCAGACAGTATATAAGTGCATATATTTAACTTCCATCTGATTGGGAGTTTATTACAAAAGTGTCATATAACTCACAATGGCTACAATGTCACTAGATCACAGGTACCCTTCAGCTCTGTGAAAGTCTCAGGAGATCACTGTGGTGTGTATTGTTCACCATGACTAAACTGTTAGGCTTGTGTGACTATTCTGAAGCAGCCTCAATGACCTTCACCTAGTGACAGGATAACCAGACCATTATGCCTACATGATGGGACAGGTGACACTCCAGAAGCCATAGAATGATAGGAACAGAAAACGAGTTAGAGGTCCAAAAGACTGAGAGGAGAGAGAGGAGCTCACTACAGAGAGGTGCCAGGCAACTGTTCCATAGTTTGACAGCCCTGATAGCTCCATGCATTTCTCAAAACTCACGAAACTGTGTGCAATAAGAGAAAATGTTTATTATACCAAATTATGTCCTAACTTTAAAAATGAATAGAACAAGCTGGGCGGTGGTGGCGCACACCTTTAATCCCAGCACTTAGGAGGCAGAGGCAGGCGGATTTCTGAGTTTGAGGCCAACCTGGTCTACAGAGTGAGTTCCAGGACAGCCAGAACTACACAGAGAAACCCTGTCTCAAAAAAAAAAAAAAGAAAAACAAAAAAAAAAGAATAGAACAATAATTAGAGAATAGATGTGATCACACTTGGGAGCCCTGGGCAGGTGGGAAGGAGAGAAAGTCTGCTATGACCCAGCCTCTTGCCATTATCACGCCTGAGCATGCGACCAGATCTTCTTTCCCCAACCGGCCCACACATGCTGCACTCTTCACGCCAGTCGTCTCCAAAGCAGACCATTAACTAGACAGGCTTTCTCTGTCCATCAAATGTCCATCCATACTGGGACTGGGAATATCACCAGAGAAAGCATTTTTACCCCACGTATACTGAGAGATGGTGAGAACTGGAGAGCAAGAGACAGAGAACAAATAAGACCATAGGTGATCTCTGCTCGAGTCTCCCTCATGGCGTACTGCTGGTTCTATAGAGGTGAGTCAGGAGAACCCGTTGCACAGTGGGAAGCAGAGGGTACTCGCTGGCTTTCCGAATCTGGGCTTTGAGATTAGGAAAAGAGCTTTTATCTTCTGAGTTTATTTCCTGGGAGGAAGAAGTGATATATTGAGCAGTGTCTAAACCCCTAGTAGGCTCTGGTAGTCACAAAGTCCCTTGCATCACGTTGGTGCCATTGTCTCAGAGGTGCAGTTGAGATCAGTGACAGGTCTCCATAGATGTATGGTGGAGGTCAACTCAATCTAGTGCTGGAGCTGCAGGCAAGTCACAGCACAGGGTTTTCTCCAGCTTTGTGTGCCTTCTTTAGAGGGAAGCTTGGACACCTTGGACAGCTCCCAGATATCTCTGGCAATCATCAAAGGGGACATCTGCCTGGAAAGGTTCACAGTGCTCTGCTAGGTGGACCACTAATAAAGGAGCACAACGTGTTGCTGGGTACAGAGCAGGAGACAGGACTCGCCACTGCTTTATGCCAGTTCTGTGTTGGGATCTTTTACAGGAGCCATTTAAATTCTCTCCCAAAGAGGAAACCAACCTCTGCTGGAGTGGCTGCGCACTTTCAGAAAGCCTTCTTTGTGCTCCAGTCAGACCAGATATCCTGAGACTCTACCAGCCATGGAAGATATTGTTTCTCTCTCTCTCTGTCTTTTTCGTTCTGGCTGTCTCTATACATCTTTGTACTTGGACAGTTGCCCAGGTTTTAAGTCTTAATTGTGGTCACCTCACAGACGGCTCAGGGCCACTGAGTTTCCCTCCATAGCTTCTCAGCTCCTACCTTTGCAATGCACTCACATATATTTCCTTATGACTTCCTAGCTCATGATACTGCCCACTCCCCAATCCAGAAATCTACACGCGATCTTGCACTGTCTAGGTGTTCTGACCCTCCTCTCTCTAGTCAGAAACACAGCTTTTTTCTGTCTCTCTAAAGATATAACATTTTAATGTAATTTAATTTAGTTGGGGTTTTTTGGTCTGTTTATTTGGGTTTTTTGTTTGTTTGGTTGGTTAGTTGGTTGGTTTTGGGTTTTGTCTTGTTTTGTTTTGTTCTGAGGCACAATCTCCTGTCGCCCAAGGTGGGCTTAAACTCATTATGTAGTTACCCATGACCTTGGACATCTGATCATCCTGCCTCTACCCATGCCCCCCCCCAACTGTAATGATTACAGGTGTGAGCCACCACCCCCAATTGGAGAGCTAACCTTGATCAGTTGCCTTTCGTGTTGAACATTCACCTAGAGCCCCCCTGTGGAGGCTTTTGCTGAGAGTCTGATTCTGGGCAGGTATCTATTATTAACCCTTTGCTCACTGTGGCCTCTTCACAGTGGCTCTTCAGGGGGTGGTAAGGATCCTGTGTAGTATGGCTTCCTGCACCCTGAGCCTCTGAGACTAGAATGTTCTTCCCTAATAGGCATAGCCTTCTCCCTTATCTACCACTTCCCACAGGAGCCCCCATTACTGGAGAGGTAGGCCTCACCTGTGGTCTCTCAGGAATGTCTTGTCTTCATATAACCTCTCCCTGTGCTCAGCATGCCCTTGTCCCTCCATCCAAATCAGCAGTTCCCACTCTTCTCAATGCTGAGACCCTTTAATATAGTCCCTCATGCTGTCGTGAACCCCAATCATAAATTTATTTTCATTGCTACTTCATAACTGTAATTTTGCTACTGTCATGAATCATAATATAAATATCTGAGTTTTTCAATGATCTTAGGTGACCCTTGTGAGAAGGATTTTCGACAAGGCCCCCTCCAGGAGTCTTGACCCATGGGTTAAGAACTGTTGATCTAAATGATATTAGATACTGTGTGCCCATGGCTCTCAGGTCCCTGTTCTTCCATGACCTGACCTGTGACATTTGCAAAGGGAAATTGCTCCATTCTGACCTCAGATCTTGCCTCTGCAGGGTGTGCTATAAATGATTTCTTGGGTTCCTCTCTACCCATCTTTGCCTTCAGTTCTGTGTGCCTAACGCCCGGCACAGCTCCCCTCCCCATGAAGATGACTTCAGGCCAGGGGAATGCCAGGCTGGAGGCCGGATTTGATTAAGGGGAAAGAAGAGTCTTATGAGGCCACAGGGCAGGCGTGCCACCACACTGACCCCACAGAGGAGGGTGATAATGGGGCGGGGGACCAGTGCTGGGTCTGATGTTACCCCTGCAAACCTGATTACAGGGCCTCTGGCTGCAGCTTGCCTAAGCTTCTCAGAAAGAAAGCAGGCTTTCTTGCCCTAGGCTGGTCCCTGAACAGGCAGGTTTAAATTGAATCAGACCCTGGTTCCTGGTACAGAGTGGGCCATTCACTGGCCTTACGCTCCGCAAGACAGGCTCCAGCCATGTGGTCATGTGGGTAAATTGAGTGGGCTTGTGGCAGACGGCCAGGCCTCCCAGCAGCTCCACAGGCCAGCCCAGAAGGCAGGCTTCAAAGCAACAGATAAAGTTTGACTCAGGGGACAACGCCAGCTTTGGCAGCCAGTATGATTGTCTCTTTTTGGGTTTGATTGATTGGTTCTTGTTTTTGTTGTTTGTTTGTTTGTTTGTTTGTTTGTTTTTAAAGATCAAAGGCAGGATTCTGGAGACACATGTGTCACTTAGTGGTGAAGGAAGCTTGAAGAATCTCCTGACAACCTCACATGTGTGTGATGTGACAATGGTTACGATCATCTTGACTGCCCCTTGTAATAGAATGTATTTTTAGCCAGACCTAGAGGTACAGGCATGTGATCCCAGCTACTCCGAAGTCTAAGGCAGGATTATCAAAACTTCAAGTCCTCCCTTGGCTGATGTGAGATAGGGAAGAAGACCCAGGAAGGGCTAGGCCTGAGTAGGTGTGGTTGGCAACCTAAAGTTTCTGATATATTAAAAAAAAAAAAGTTCTACATCTTGTAGGTGGGATATTAACACACAGGCAGAAGGTAAGCTACATCCTCTCCTCTCTTAACACCTAGCGGGGAAGTCACCCTGATGTCAAGGCTGCCTATGTCCTGGCCCAAGTCTTACCCTCGACAGAAGAAGCTGGATGTGAGGGACCATAGAGGGAGAACCTAACCATCAGAG
Organism: Grammomys surdaster; assembly: GCF_004785775.1. Taxonomy (NCBI): domain Eukaryota; kingdom Metazoa; phylum Chordata; class Mammalia; order Rodentia; family Muridae; genus Grammomys; species Grammomys surdaster. The sequence continues at coordinate 3,237,333 of NW_021604657.1, forward strand.
GGTCTACCATCTGCAGAAGAACACTGGGATTCACATTTCTTAGGTTCTAATACAGCAGTGCTCTTGCACCTTATGTTTAGAGATAAGGAACCTACAGCCAGAGGTGGGGAGTGACTCCCCAGACCTCCCTTGATGTTCCATCTTAAAGCTATGCCAACTCTCGCGGCTCTGGCCCTAGACTCCTGTGGTAAATGAAGTAAGCTGAGTACACACTGAGTGGTCAGCATGTGGGAGACCTTCAAGTTGAAACACTGAAGTCCCAGTAAAACTCTGACATCATATACTTAGGGGTTTTGTTTGTTCGTATTTTGGTGGTATTGGAGAGTAAATTCAGTGTCTTGTACATGCTAGACAAGCTCTTGCCACTGAGCTGCAGCCCAGCTTTCTTTTTGCTTTTAACTCTGGGACAAGGTCTTACGGAGTTATCTAGCCTGGGCTTGACCTAACACTGGAACCTGGGCAAATTCTGAATTTTCTATTCTCCTGCCTCAGCCTTCTGAGTAATAGGTTTTACAGTTCTTTCTGGGGTCAAGGGTCTTTACCAACAAGGCCAAGTTAAAAATACATCCTCAAATAGGAATTTAACTCCTGCAGCACCTGAACTTCATTCAGAGCTTTTAGTTGGCACCAAGCAGGCTGAGGGACCTCCTGTACCTAACACTGGGTCTGAGTCTCTGCTCTGTGTACACCTCCAGGTTCTAGTACCTCAGGTGGAATAGATGGGGGAAGGGGTCCTGACAATGAGCACCCTGGAGCATCACCTAGGTGCACTGCCTCTCTGCTCCTGTTTCCATGGAAACATCTCAGGACCCATTGATCAGCTCTTGTTCGGGGCTTTCATTAGCTTGAGCGGTGGAATAAGTTTTGATTCAAACATGACACTTTTTAACGCAGTGAAAAACTCGTTTTGTTTAAAACCCCATTATGTGGAACAGACACGCAGGTTGATGGCCAATTTAGTTAATAGAGCTTTGCAGCTGACACTGAATTAAATCTGCAGGAAGCAGCTTCACTTTGCCCCAGAAGAGTCACGTGCAAATTTGCAGCAGGCTGGAGGCGCCGAAGGAAGGCTCCCATCCTGGCCTTCTCTATTCAGCCCTGCTACCTTCTTGTCCCAAGATCAAAATGTGCAGGTGCTGTTCTGTCAGGCTCTCTGGATCCAGAGAATGTCATCTAAGGTTTTTAAGTGTGGAGGAATGCTTCTCCCAGGAAGGACACTTTCTCCTATCCCTTCCCTCCATCACTACCCACCCACCCATTCTCTTTCACACATTACCTCCGTTCTTCTTCCAGAACTCCATGCTCTTCTGGCCTCCTATATTTACATGTGAAGAGCACCAGCCTTCAACCCATCCACCTGACCCTTTAACCTTGAAGGATGCAAGCCTTCTCTTGTGCTCTTTCTGTGATCCCTCTTTGAGCCTTTCTTGCACACACTCCCATTCCTATATAAAAACACACTTAAGACAGCACTAAATAGTGGGCACATAACAACCTCCTTAGTTTTCATTGTCTCTAGTCATCGCTGATTCTCTCTGAAACTTCCCCCTTCTCTGTAAATTTAGAACAATGACACCCACTGAGAAACTGGACTGGCGCACACAGGAGGACTGCATCTCAGCAGTGTGGCGCAAGGCCCTGCCACTTTTCATCCATATGGCACTGTTTCTTCATTTCTCTTTCCTTCTGCTCACCTGTACAATGAAGGCCATAAGAACACAGTCATCTATTGGCATCCCCAGGAAACTGGCTCCAGGGTACAAGGGTTTAAGTGTCTTCTTAAAACAATATAATATTTATATACATTTCATGGATACCAACTATACATCCTACAAACAATCTCACAATTACTTATGATTCCAAATGTATTGTAAATGTTAGTATGGTAAGTAGCTGCTATACTGCATCATTTAGGGAGAAACAGCAAGGAGAGAAGGCAGTGTATGTTAAAATACTGAGCCACTTTAGAAAAATATTCTTAATTGAATGCATAGATATGAAACCTGAGGAAATGAGGACACCACACACACACACACACACACACACACTCACTGTGCTGGGTCTCTGGAAAGAATGAAGATATTCTTGTGTTTGTGCGAGTAACTTCAAGTTGGTAGAAAGCTGTCATTCGCCCTTGAAGCAATATTCCCACTCCCAGCCCCTCCTCACTCTAGTTAACAAGATCCTTCAAGCTATTCTCCATAAGACTGTGAGTGCACTACACACAGACTTTCAGGGCTCCTAGGTGAGTCTTAGGGCATCCTGGGAGGAACACACATGCACATACAAGTCCTTTCTTCTTGAGGTCAGGATGGGTATGTATCATAAGGACCTTTGGATAGATCCAGTGCACCAGAGAACAGGCTCAAAGGTATGCTGATGTGTGCTGGCCTCTCTGGTAGAGGCTTTGTCTAGTCTACCTCCCCCTTCTACATGCTCTGAGAACATATGCTAATACCCTGATGTACATTCTAGGGCATTTGGAGCTCCTTTTATCTATCCCTCTCTCGAGCACCCTTAGACAAGTGACTGCACATTTTCCTTTCAACTTCTGGGTCTTCTCCCATAGCCTTATATTGGCATGGAAGCTAAAGGTCAACACAGAAGATCTGCTACACATGAGAGTGCATGACAGCTGCCTACATCGTAAGTGAAGGTGTCAGGGTCCAGCATCGAAAGTGTCTTATTTAGGAACCAACATTCTCCACTATGAAAAATGTGGCCAGATAATAAAGGAACCCCTTTAGCAGGCACCGTATAGCCTCCATGCTCCATCCAGGCTGAAGGAGCCAGTCCCTAGAAGCCAGAGTGTTTAAAGGACTTACAGCACACAATGAGGACTCATGCTTTCCCAAAGCAACTTCTGTGCAATGTCTAGGGAAGACCCAATCCCATGTCTGAGCCCAAAGTAAGACTAAAGTCTCTGCAGTGGCTTCATCCCAATGCAGCTACCTGTCTCCCTAGACCCTATGCCCAATCCCTAGTTCCTTACCCCTAGGAGTCTCTTACATACTGATCTCTGCTTCAGAATCAACTTCTAAGAGGCTACAACAGGGCCTTCAGACATCACCAATAGAATGGCATGTGGGTCACTGTGGAAACATACCAGAGGGTGACAAAGGCAAGTAGGAGCTACTAGGAAAGGGTAAGGGGTGTCAGAGAGAGGGGACAGCATATGCTAAGTTCTAGAGTATTGGGGATGTAGGGTGAAATATTACTCGGTAGGAGTAGAGTCCAGGCATTCAAATCCCAAGGGTGTAAGCAGCCTGGCATAAATGAAGATTTTCTAAAGAGACACGAATGTCCTTCAGTCTGACTATCAGATTATTGAAACAACAAACCCCAAGAAATAGAAATCTCCTCTGGGTTTCTTAGGCTGGGAAAGGGAAAAAAACTGGGAACCTGGCACCATCCAGAGGGGGAACTTGTCTTCAGAAGGGATGCTTCTTTTTAGCAGCTTGTCAAGCCATCTTATTGGATAACATAATGATGGGTCACTGGTGGGTGGGACCACACTAGGCAATGTCTGTTTAGGTTTAGATGTGCATATCTCTGGCCCTCAATTTAAATTTAGCCTCACTTACAGGACCCTGAAGAGGAACTGAAGGGGGTCACTGGATCTCTTTGTCCTACCTCCCAATGTGGTCACATTGATCAGAGCTCCCTTTCTATTTTTTGCCATTTATTTTGGCTGGGTTTTTTAAATTATTTATTTATTTTATGTGTATATGTACACTATAGCTGTCTTCAGACACACCAGAAGGTGGCATTGGACCCCACTAGAGATGGCTGTGAGCTACCATGTGGTTGCTGGAAATTGAACTCAGAACCTCTGTAAGAGTAGTCAGTGCTTGCAAGGGAATATACATAAAAGTTAAAAATATCTCTCTGGATTCCCTGAGGGACAAGCCTGACGGCATAGGGGTTGATGTCAAAAGAATCCCCTATCCAGGAAAAAGACATCAGGATGAGTATGGCCCTCATGCCTCACTGGACAACAACAGGTGGACAGGAGCCATTACAAGGTCCCCTTCAATTATTGGAGTTCAGGCCTCTATCCCTGCCTTCACAAGATTAGAATCGCCACAGCCCTTCTATACCTAGAAAAGGGAGGAGATGTCAGGGGCAGCCCTGCTTACACACTGAAGGCCTAAAATCAACCATAGGCCTAAAATCAGCAATAGGCCTGTCATACATGCATACTAACACAAAGTCTTGGGTCTCTGTGGAAAAACAGAGGGCTACAAGCTATTGTAAACAGGTAGCTTTTGAGGAAATTTACCAGCCTGAGTAGTCACAGACCTTGCAAATAGGTAGCCTTGGTGGATAGTACCAATTTAGATAAGGACAAGTGAATCATAGGCAGAGTCACAGTGACCTGTTCCCTGAACCTTCACCCAGCTGATACCCTGTTCTGAAAGATATCTGTACTCCCCCAAACACCCATGCTCCAGTGTTATCCCCTGGCCTTCACACCAAGAGGTTCCATACAACTGGCCTTCACACCAAGAGGTTCCATACAAATCATAGGGTTATTTGTAACCTAAGTATCTTTCATGAATTGTCTATAAGATGACGACTTTCAAAGCTTGAAAGGGACTAAATAAGGCCAAAAGACACTTCTCAAAGCATTCCATGCCATGTTCACACCAAGGCAACAGCCATGGTCCATGAAAATTCCCATCAACTTATGGCCAAGACAATGTTGACAGGTACTACTGTGTGCCACTGTGGTCCCATGTCCTGAAATCAGAAAGAAAATTTCTCCTCTTCTGCCTTTATTTCCCATTGGAAAAGGAGTCCTAAAACAGGACACTGTGTGAGAAAAGTGGAAACCTACCAAAATTTCAATGCTATTCTTTTACCGAATGGATGAGAAGCAGGTGCATGAGAGGCTGAATGGATGGAGGAAGAGGAGAAGGTTTGAATTTAGTAAGAATTCAGTAATTTTCTTAAACAGAAATAAGGTTAACTCCTGCAGTTGTGGCGAAGGTTGGTCAGACTTTGAAAACTCCCAGTAGCTGGGTAGAGAATTTCTGGCTGGGTTAGAAGATCCTGTCCAAAGACAGCCAGACATGGCCATGTGCATGCCTGTCATTATCTCAGTACTCAGGGAACTGAGTCAGGAAGAGCAAGAGTCTGAAGCCAGCTGAAGTTACATGCTGAGAAACTTATTGAACCAGAAAGAGAGCAAGAGTGACAGTGATCAAGAAAGAGAGTTTGTTACTAGAATATAAAGAATTTCATCTACCAAATCAGTAGTTCATTCTAAAGTTGTTAACTAACCAGGTAACTAAGAAGATGAAAGAACATGGTGGAGCATGTGCCCTTGTTGTATGGTGGGGCATCTTTTGGATACATGCCCAAGAAGGTATAGCTAGGCCTTCAGGTATAACTATTTCTAATTTTCTGAGGAACCACCAGATTGATTTCCAGAATGATTGTACCAGTTTGCAATCCCACCAGCAATGGAAGAGTGTTCCCCCTTCTCCACATCCTTGCCAGCATGTGCTGTTGCTTGAGTTTTTGATCTTAGCCATTCTGATTGGTGTGAGGTGGAATCTCGGGCATTTTGATTTGCATTTCTCTGATGACTAAGGACTTTGAACAGTTCTTTAAGTGTTTCTCAACCATTTGAGATTCTCCTGTTCTCAATTCTTAATGGGTTATTTGGCTTTTTGGAGGTTAACTTCTTGAGTTCTTTATATATTTTAGATATTAGTCTTCTGTCAGATGAAGGGTTAGTGAAGATTTTTTTCCCAATCTGTAAGTTGCCAATTTGTCCTATTGACTGTGGCTTTTGCCTTATAGAAGCTTTTTCACTTCATGAGGTCCCATTTATCAACTGTTGATCTTAGAGCCTGACCCACTGGTGTTCTGTTCAGGAAACTTCCCCCTGTGCCAATGAGTCTGAGGTTCTTTCGCACTTTCTCTTCTATTAGATTCAGTGTATCTGACTTTATGTTGAGGTCCTTGATCCACTTAATTTGAGCTTTGTGCAGGGTGATAAATATGGATCTGTTTTAATTCACCTACATACAGACCACCAGTTAGACCAGCACCATTTATTGAAGATGCTTCCCTTTTTCCACTGTATATTTTTGGCTTCTTTGTCAAAGATCAAATATCCATAGGTATATGGGTTTACTTCTGGGTCTTCGATTCTATTCCATCAATCAACCTGTCTATCTCTGTACCAATACCATTTGGTTTTTGTCACTATTGCTCTGTAGTACAGCTTGAGGTCAGGGATGGTGATTCCCCAGAAGTTCTTTTACTTCTGGGTCTTCGATTCTATTCCATCAATCAACCTGTCTATCTCTGTACCAATACCTTTGGTTTTTGTCACTATTGCTCTGTAGTACAGCTTGAGGTCAGGGATGGTGATTCCCCAGAAGTTCTTTTATTGTTGAGAATTGTTTTGGATACCCTGATTTTTTTTGTTTTTCCATATGAAATTGAGAATTGCTCTTCCCATGTTTGTGAAGAATTGTGTTAGAATTTTGATGGAGATTGGATTGAATCTGTAAATTGCTTTTGGTAAGATGACCATATTCACTATGTTACTCCTATCAATCCATGAGCATGGGAGATCTTTCCATCTTCTGAGGTCTTCTTCAATTTCTTTTTTCAAGGATTTGAAGTTCTTGTCATACAGATCTTTCTCTTGCTTGGTCAAAGTTACACCAAGGTATTTTATATTATTTGTGGCTATTGTGAAAGGTGTTGTTTCCCTAATATCTTTCTCTGTCCGTTAATTATTTGTATAAAGGAAGGCTACTAATTTGTTTGAGTTAATTTTATATCCTGTCACTTTGATGAAGTTACTTATCACCTATAGTAATTCTCTGGTGGAATTTTGGGGATTGCTTATGCATACTATCATATCATCTGCAAATAGTGATATTTTTACTTCTTTCCTATTTGTGTCCCTTTGGTCTCCTTTTGTTGTCTAATTGCTCTATCTAGAACTTCGAGTGCTATATTGATAAGGACATGTGTTCCACCATGTTTATAGCAGCCTAATTTATAATAGCCAGAAGGTGGAAATAACCCAGATGTCTCTCAACAGTAGAATGGATACAGAAAATGTGGTTCATTTAAACAATGGAATATTATTCAGGTATTAAAAACAAGGACATCATGAATTTTGCAGACAAATGGACGGATCTAGTAAATATACTGAGTGAGGTAACTGAGACCCAAAAGAACATGCATGGTATATACCCACTGATAAGTGGATATTAACCAAAAAGTGCAGAAGACCTAGGATACAACCTATAGACTGTAAGAAGTGGAACAAGCAGAAATGTCCAAGTGAGGAGGCTTCAATCCCACTTAGAAAGGAGAAGGAAATAATCTCAGGAGGCAGAGGGGGGCAAGGGGACCTGGGTGGGAGAGGGGAGGAGAAGCAAAAAGGGGGAACAGAATCAGATATGGGAGGAGGAAGAAGAATCAGATATGGGGGGGAGAGAAGCCCAGAAGGGCAAGAGAATGAATAGAAACAAGCAGCCTTGGGGGGATGGGAGGTGGGAGACCCCCTAGAAAGTACCAGAGACCCAGGAGGTGAGAGATTCTCAGGACTCATTGGGGGTGACCTTAGCCCAAGTGCCCAACATTGGTGAAAGGGAACTCAAAAAGTCTACCTCCAGTAGATAGTCAAGGGTCTCAAGTGGAAGGACAGGGTTACTAACCCACAGTCAAAGTTTCTGACCCAGAATTGTTCATGTCTAAAAGAACTAACTGCAGGGATGAAAATGGAGAAGCGACTGAAGGTGCTCCAATGACCGGGATCCATCTCATGGAGGGCACCAAGGCCTAACACTATTACTGATGCTATGATGTATCTAAAGACAGGAGCCTGGCATGGCTGTCATCTGAAAGGCCCTACCAGCAGCTGACTGAGACAGAGGCAGATACATACACCCAACCATTGGACTGAAGTCAGGGTCCCCTATGGTTGAATTAGGCAAAGGATTGAAGAAGCTGAAAGGGAGAATGACCCTATAGGAAGACCAGCAGACTTAACTAACCCAGACCCCAAGGAGAACCCAGAGACTGAGCCACCAAACAGGAGCATACATGTGGCAGTCCAAGGCCACTGGCACATATATAGCAGAGGTCTGGCTGGTCTGGTTTCAGTGGGAGAAGATGTACCTAATTCTTGAGAAACTTGAGGTGCCAGGGAAGGAGGAGGCCTGGTCAGGGAGGGGAGCACCCTCTCTCAGGCAAAGGGGAGGAGGAGTGGGATGAGAAACTGTGGAGGGGGCACTGAGGCATGGCAACGACTGGGATGTAAATAAATAAAATAACTTAATGACAACAACAATAATAATAATAAAGATGAAAAATAGAAAAGTGACAAGACAGAAAACCACCTAATACCAAATATGGAGAACTGCAAGAAGAATCTAAAACATGTAAATGGAAGTTGTCTTAGTTTAATTTCAGTTGTTGTGATAAAATATCCAAACAGAAAGCAATTTAGCAGGGGAAAGGTTTGTTTTGTTCACAGTTCCGGGTTATGATCCATTACTGCAGAGAAATCAAAGTACAGCCAGAAACAGCACATCCATAATCGAGAGCAGATAGAAATGAATGCATGCTTGCTTGCTTTTACTCCTTCTAAGTTCTCTACTACTATAGTGTTTAAGTACAAGATCATCTTCCTAGGGAATGGTTCCACCCATAGTGGTCTGGGGTTTCATACATCAATAATTTAAGAGAAACACACACACACACACACACACACACAACGTGTTTTTCCACAGGTCAACCCAATGTTGATAATCCTCCACTGAGACTTTTTTCCCAAGTGATTCTAGGTTATATCAAGTTGACAGTTAAAGTTACCACAATAGAGTTCAAGGGAAGGTCTTGCAGAGCTCAGTTCTAGACTCTGAGATAAGCTACTGAAGCTTCTGGCTAGAGAAAGGTCCTCTAGGGCCTGACCTCTGAATAGAGGTTTCTCAGCTTGGCTGGTGCTGGCATCTCTCAAGAGGAGGATGAATTAAAACTGCACCTGCAAAGAGAGAAAGCTAGCCCCTAAACAGCTGCTGCTTGCATAAGAAACTACCACTACTAGGTAAAGCAGCATGGCTGGGAATCCTCCCAGAAAAATATGGCCTCCAGCCTTCCAGTTTCCCATCATGCTCATTGTTGGCTCCCTGTCCAAAGATGACAGTTGGTACTACATAATCCAAGCCCTGAACCAGAAGTTGACTCCACAGTACACTTAGAGCTGAGAGAAAAGCATAGTTATGTAATGGAAGCTTAAGGCCCAATCACAGACCTTTAGGGGGGATGGGGGGTGGCTAGAAAGATTAGACAAGGCTCACCTCAGAAGAATGACTATCAATAGGTTTCTGTATAGACAATGTGAGGGGAAAAAAGAAAGAAAATCACTCATAATTCTCCCTGACATATCCTCTGTTAACATTGTGGAATATGGTTTGCACTTATCTTCCAACGGATCGACCTTAAATTATGGCTTTGGTTTTATATAGTCTTACATCCTATTATATATGTGTCAATGCATGTATATTTGCAAATCTATGCACAGTTCAATATATAATGAATTGTGTTCACCAATGACGTTGAGTTTCTAAAAATCTCTAGTAAATATGAGGGGGACCTCATTTGTAAATGGAGTCCTTGAAGATGATGAGGCTAAGGAATCACTCATCACAATGAAGTCCTGACTTGTCATAACTGATGTCCTCAGAGAAAGGCAGAGAGAATGCTGTATGGAGATTGAATTCTATTGCCAAGCAACATCCGGACTTGCCAATGGCCATCTGCAGCTAGGAATATAGACTGGAGATTCTCCCCCACAGCCCTCTCCCCTCCCCCCAGAAGACTCCAGTCCTCTAACACCCTGCTGTAAGACTCCCTACCTCCAGAACTTCAAACTAGGAACAGTGATTTTCAATTGTTTCAGTTGTGTGAAGCTGTTTGTGAATGAACAGCAAACAGAAATTGGGAAAGCACATTTCTATGTTATGATAAATTCCTCACTAGGTGGACATAGTGTCAGTCGCCCTATCTGGGATGTCATTTAGTGGTGATAAATAGCATTATATTTCATCATTTCTACCATTTGGGGCTATTTTCTTCAAATATATTTTGTGATGTTAAATGACTGGGCCAAAAAAATAGAGAGTTTTTTTAAGCTTCTAATGAAACTTTTACGAGTTACAAAGTTAGCCTGTGTTTTTTCTAGATACTTTCCAAAATAAAAGAACAGACAAATGTGAAATCTCAAATTACACAACATGAATCACACTAGCCAGAGATGTCCTGTATAATGCTGACTTATTTTTAACATTTTCTTAACATATATAATTATACATAATAATGGGTTTCATTGATGTCCTTTTTATATACAGGTACATAATGTAATGGATCCATCATATTTGTCCCCCACATTGTCCTCTCTTCTTGTCCTCTTCCTACTCCTGTTAACCTCCTTCTCCAGTCCAATGAGTTTCTTTCTACTTTTACCGTGTGTGCGTGTGCGTGTGCGTGTGCGTGTGCGTGTGCGTGTGCGTGTG
>NW_021604657.1:3247895-3249666 GCF_004785775.1 Grammomys surdaster
GTGTGCGTGTGCGTGTGCGTGTGCGTGTGCGTGTGCGTGTGCGTGTGTGTGTGCGTGTGCGTGTGCGTGTGTGTGTGTGTGTGTTCCAATGAATTCCATTAAGGCTGTTCATAGGAGCATAGATGGAAGTTTTCTTATAAGAACTTTTGTCCTGTTGTAGTTTGAATAAGAATGGACCCCATAGGCTCATATATTTGAATGCTTGGTCATCAGGGAATGGCCTTGTTGCAGCAGATGTAACCTTATTGGAGGAAGTGTGTTGCTGGATGTGGGCTAGAAAAAGCCCAAGCCAAGCCCAATGTCTTTCTCTTCCTGCTTCCTGAGGATCTGGACAATGAGACTATTCTCTTCTACTTCTCCAGCACAAAGTCTGCCTGTGTGCCACCATGCTCCCTGCCGTGATGATAATGGGTGATGATAATGGACTAAACCTCTGAAACTGTAAGCAAGCCCCAATTAAATGCTTCCTTTTACAAGAGTTGCTGCGTTCATGGTGTCTCTTAACAGCAATAGAACACTGGTTAAGTGGTTATAATATTGAAAAAAAAAGTCTTTCTCCACAATGAACTGTTTTGTAGGCTTAGATTTTTCTAAATCTACTTTGCCTCCCTTCTAGCCTACCAATCAGAGGTGGGGAAAAAGAAGGTTTCTGCCGGGCGGTGGTGGCGCACGCCTTTAATCCCAGCACTTGGGAGGCAGAGGCAGGCGAATTTCTGAGTTCGAGGCCAGCCTGGTCTACAGAGTGAGCTCCAGGACAGCCCGGGCTATACAGAGAAACCCTGTCTCGAAAAACCAAAAAAAAAAAAAAAAAAAAGAAGGTTTCTAGGAAAAGGAGGTTGTGGTTGTGAACCTGTTTAGAAGTAGTTCTTTGGGGCAATTTCACTCTTCATTGTCAGGATACCTGCAGTACAGCCCATTAGCAAACACCAAGCATGAATCAGTAGCAGTGGCTCGATCCAGCAGAAACCACACGGCTCCACCTTTGAATTTGCAGAAGTCAACAGAAGGGGCAAAAATCAACCAGAACACCACAAGAAGTTCTTTGAAGCATTTCTCCCTATGAAGTTTAAGAACAGTGAAGACCAGTGAAGAAGCGAGACCAGCGAAGCATTACACTGAATGCAAGAGCATCCTTTTACTGTTTGTAGGGTTCCATGTATACTCTTTCCAAACAGTATGCACCCTCTCAAGCATCCACTCCAGCCAAACATCATATGCCCTCTCACGTTTCTTATCCAACAAAAACGTCCTCTCACACTACAGCTTCCAGAAAAACATCACAGGATACAATCGCGTTTCCAAAGAAACCAGAGATTTCCACACCACTGTTTTCTATGCATAAATCTCAGGAGTCAGTGGAGCCTGACGAGTTCTTCGAGTTCTTCGCTAATAGAGCCAATCTTATGCAACTCTCATGCAGGTGATGGCAGCTGCTAAGCAAACGAGAGAGCAACAGTCACACCATGCTCAGAAGCATCCCCACTTGTCTCCTCCATTCCTTCAGCTGCTATACTCATTCAGGAGCTTCTCTATTTAGAAGAGAGTAAAGATTGGAGATTGCTCTCCTCAACCATGAGATTGTTTTCGAATGACTTCTTTTAATTTTTGATGTTATAACTATATCATTTTCTCTAACCTTCTCTCTCTCTAAACCCATATGTCTTTCCTTGTTCCCTTTGAAATTCATGACCTATTTTTCATTAATTGTTGTTACGTACATACAGAGATAGATAGATAGATAGATAGATAGATAGATAGATAGATAGATAGA
>NW_021604657.1:3249676-3309432 GCF_004785775.1 Grammomys surdaster
AGATAGATAGATAGATAGATAGATAGATAGATAGATAGATAGATAGATAGATAGATAGGAAGGAAGGAAAGAAGGAAGGAAGGAAGGAAGGAAAGAAGGAAGGAAGGAGAGGGGAGTATATCCTGCTCAGTCTGTATACTTGTCTGCTCAGTCTGTTACTTATATGTATGTTTACAGAACTGACCATTTGGTGTTGTATAACCAATTGGCATGTTTGTCCTTGAGGAAAACCATTTCTCCCACTCCAACATGCCTTAATTGCCTGTGGGTCTTTGTGTAGGACTGGGGCCTCATGGGCTTTCCCTAGTCCAATTTAGCATGTCTATCATTCAGCTAACATTTGGGAAGTCATGTTGGGGGTGGCTTTATGGTATTGCTTCTAACACGACCAGGAGACACAATGTGACAACAAACTCCCTGATCCTCATCTTGTCTGGCCAGTTCCTATTGTTGCACAGAGTCTTCAGCTGAATAAGAGTGTTGATGACAATCCTTCCCTGGCCACCTGCAGAGGACTTTTAGCATTATGGCAGCTAGCTCGTAGGAAGGCGATGTCCAGTCCAATTCCATCAGCATTTCTCTAGGACTCGCCCTTGTTGCATCAAGTGCCCATGTATTATAGAGCTACTTTTAGCCTGGCCCTTTTGCCCTTCTGTTTCATACATACATATGCTCATATTTATGATAACTCCTTACTGCCCAGTATTATGTTTCATAGTTTTTATCTTGTTTATATCTCTCTGTTCATGTATGTATGTGTGTATACATACACACATATACATATATATGCATATATGTATATATACATATATATACATATTTACATATACATATATATATTTCAAGTAGCATTTGAACTTAGAGAGCTACCTTGGCTACAGAGATTAGAGGGGATTTCCTTTGAATATTTTTCTTCCAAGATAGAGTTATATCTATGTCCACGTCTTAATATATTCCGTATACTCATGGAACCAGCCAGATAGAGGAACATCAAAGCTGGGAGCATTGACTTCACCTTTTGTTCTGCAATGGAGAAATCTGAATCACAGAGGCTTGGAAAATAACCAAAACCAATTCCAGAGAAAGGAGGACAAGACAAAAGATCCCATCCTACATCTGCTAGTGGGATTGACCAGTCAGTGTATCTATGAGGTACAATGAGGAGGCAGCATTTGTCCAACCTGACTGATGACAATAAGTGTGTGGAACCCTATCTCCATTCTGAATCTAATTCAGACTTGGGGCAATCTCCAAGAAAAGAGCCCAAACCTCCAAGGGATGGGCTCAGGAATGTTAACTAGTATCTTCAAATGATTCTAACACCAGGCAAGACTAAATTAAGCACGAGAAAGGTGAGGAATCACCCAGCATGATGGTGTACAACTTTAATGCCAGCACTCAGGAGGCAGACACAAGTGGACTCAGAGTTTGAGCACATAGTCCATCCCAGTAAGGAAGTCACATCGACAGGAGCATGATGCATCTCGTCACATGATGTCCACAGTCAACAATCAGAGAGGATGGATACTGTGCTCTGTTTGCATTCTCCTTTTTATTTAGTCTAGGACACCACCCATGCACAGGTATCCTGGATATTTAGGGCGTGTCTTCCCACCACAGTTAGCCTAACCTTGTTAAACCCCCCCAGAAGTGCCTAGAGTTTTATTCCCATGCTGATTCTAAATCTCTTCAAGTTGACAAGTGATCATACGGTCTACATGAAAGCTTGCTTTTTTTTTCCCCTCTCCATTTGGATGCGTTTTTCTTTTCTCTTGCCATGTTAGCCATAGACTACCATATATAGAGAGCATACAACTCTCGATAGAAGTGGTTAAGAATGGAGACTATTGCCAACATCCCGAATTCAGGGGACAGCATAGTCTTCTCTCATCACAAATACATTGTTATCTCTTGATGTTTCTAGGTTCTCTTTATTAGGTTGAAGAAACTCTCTTATAGTCCTGGTTCACTGAGCATACCACTAGACAAAGCAGATGCGGGATTCGAACTCAGCCTTTCGATCACCAGAGCCTGGGCACTCAGCCCCTCTAGCGCCAAATATGAGCTCTCTTCCATTATTTGTTGACAGCTCATTTTACAAAGAGCTACTCCCCCATCTCTAAGAATATATGTTTTTTATGTTTTGTTTTTTTAACTAGGCAATAGAAGGGAACAGATTTCTCAAAGGCTGTTTCACCAGAGGCTTGACGGATGCTCTGTGTTGCTCTAATGTGCAGGCTCTCATTTCTCATCAGCTAGACTCTTCATTAATTTCATGTAAGTGGTGTAATTAAAGTAACTGTTAATTGGTGTATTGCTAAGGTGCCATTATGGTATGTGACAAGCCTTAATTAGCATGTGGTCTGGCACTCAATGTTCTCAACGAATCACTCGGAAATAGAGATTCTCTCAAGAGCAGCACTTAACATGAACGAAAAGGTAGTGCAGGAGTTTAAAGGCAATAGAAAAAAAAAAGAAGAAGAACAATCAGCTCTTGTGTGCTTTTTATGGAGGTGGGACTCTGCAGCTCCTTCAGAGAAAGAAGAGCAGGCCCGGAGAGTCTGTGCTCACCTCTACTGACTGAATAATGTACTGGGTAAAGATGGTTCCTCCTGTTGTCAGGAGGAGACACACACATCTCCGGCCAACGTGCCTGTTCTGTAAACTAGATGACCTCCATTGGTACAGAGACCCTCCTACCTCTTCTGCTTAGGATGTCTTTGGAGATTGCTACCTTTATTGAGTATCAGGAATCATCTTTTCATTGTTTTTAGTTTTTCTACCAACACAGGGGATCGAACTCATACACTGCACATGGTAGGCAAGCACTCTGCCACCAAGCTACATCCCCAGCCCTCTCTTGACTTTTATTTTGAGACAGGGTCTCACTAAGTTGGCCTGGAGCTCATGCTCTGAACTTTTCATCCCCGTGCCTCAGCTCCCTCAGCTCCCCAACTACTTGAGCAGCTAAGATCATGGGCCTAGACCCGGAGAATGAATATATATATATATTGTGTGTGTGTGTGCAATTATTTCTGTCATTAACAAATGCTTCCTGAGAGTGCTTAATGTGTCTAAGCCTCTGAAGGGATGGGAAGAGCAATGTGGCCTGTCTCTGTCCTTGAGAAGCTTGTGGACCAGGTGTTACCATAGGCAACAACAACCAACTTGTGCCATCAGTGTAGCCACAGATGCTATAGTCCTTGAGGGGTGTCTCTCCAAAACCTGTGACAACATTTTGAAATGCTAATTACCAGGCTGTTGATACAAATCAACCATTTTTAATGATGACATTCAAAGGAGTAGTGGAGTGGGAAGTGGAAAGAAGAATATTGTTTTAGAAATACAGTTCTTAGCTGTGTGAGTCTAGACTGATCAGCTTGATCTTCTGGAGCCTATTTTAATCTCTTCCAACTGAGAATGAAATTAAGCCACATTTTTAGACAAACACATGGCTTAAATGATACAGTTTGGCTGTTGTTTAGGTCAGTGGGAAAGCAAGTGCTTTGCATATACAAGGCCATGAGTTTAGTCCCCAATACCTAAAAAATACTTCGAAAATATATTTTCCACAACTATCCATTACAAATGGCATTCGAATTCGTTAGTAATATGTTATTTTCTTATTAGGTGATTTACTTTTATTCATTTAGTTTTTAATTAAAATTTTTCTTTGACATCACTCAAAATAGCATACCATAATTATTACTTCTATTTTAAAATCTTTTCCTAGGTTCACTTCTATAATTCAGGTAACTGTTAAGAGCTAACAGCTCTGTTGCTCAAAAGGAAAAGTCTTTAAGACAAAACCTCAGCCAATTTCCTATGGATCTGTACAGAATTAGAGGGATTGCGTTAGCCGACTCAGATCATGTGAGTCAGCCAGAATTTTCCTTTGGGAGGATCAGCCTACTATTTCTACTGTAAGGCCAATTTCTCCCAAGCTTACAACATTTTAAAAGATTTTCTTTTATTCTTTTCAGTTATGTGTATGTTGGGGACAAGGGTATGTATACACTAGTGCATGTACCTATGGAGCCATCAAAGCTGTTGGATTCTCTAGAGCTGAAGGCAGATCTGAGCCATCTGATGTGTGTGCTACGAACTGAGCAATGGTCCCCTAGAAGAGCAGCAAGCACTCTTAACTGGCAAACCATTTCTCCAGTTCCCCAAAGTTTCCACTTTAATTCAGTATTATAAATCACAAAGTTAGTGTCAAACAAATATAGTTAGTGCCAAACAAATATAATTCACTACCAAATAGCAAAACTGTGCCCAGTGACAAGAAACCACATTTCCACAGCAAAGCATTTGAAACACCCAATAAAATTAATGACAACTAAAAATTAGAAAGATTCTTTCCAGGTGGGATATGATCTAGAAGATTCTTTCTTCCACTAGGAACCACAAGAAATCAGTTGCAGAGTAGTGAACCTAGGAAAACAGTTCTCATAGAAGTGAACATAGGGGAAAGTTTTACATTAGAAGAAGTAATAATTATGTGATGTGTTATCTTGAGTGACGTCAAAGAAGTTTTTAATTAAAAACTAAAAAAAATAAGAATAAATAACCTAATAAGAAGTAACATATAACTAATGAAGCAGTAATAGAAGTCTGGCTGATTTTCTTAAATGCTGAGGATGGTGACGTTGTGCATACAACGCAAGCACCTTACAAACTGAGCCGTACTCCCAGCCTCCACTCAGTCTCTAAAGACTCATGTAAAAAGCTTTTGCAAGTAGAAATTCTGAGAGCACTCCACGGGAAACCTGTGCGCATCAACACTGAAAACTTGATGGCCAACGACTGCCAAAAAAGAAAAAGGAAAGAAAATGAAAATGTAGTGTTCAAAGATTGGTGGAGAGATGGACCCTAGTGCGGCCAGGCTGCATGCCTTAGCTGACAATCATCACACCCTGAACTCCAGGGGGCACCATTGGTACAGCCATCAACCTTGCAAAGACAGTCTGGTGGACCTGGATTGAGGTTGTGCCTAGACCATATACTGAGGGCATCAGTGTTTAATACCAGAATCATTTCACAATTAGACATATATGTCTAACTAATTGTGTGTGTATGTGTGTGTATATGAACTCACAGGAACATGCAATGAACTGTTACAGCCAAGTCAATAAGTACCAACTTAACCCAGCCCTGTGGATACCTCCAGGGACGGCAGACTTGGATAGACAGGGCAAGTGGAATTCCTGGAGAGTCTTACTGTGTGATAAAACCATGTGTCCGTCACCTGAGATTCACTCTGTGAAGACTTCAGGGAAACAATGGAGACAGTATCTTCCATGCAATTTAAAGACACTGCTGGATATATGAATTGAAAGTCTGTATATGGCAAAACTTGATGCTTGTCCAAACACATGAAATGGAGAGCTGGGGGGGGAGGGAGAAAACGTGTGGAATTCTCATCAAAGGGTTAAAGCTAAGAGTTTTATTCTGATAACAAGTTGTTTGAAGTCAAAGCAAGAAAATTCTATAAATATATTTTGTTATGGCAGCCTCTTTCTCTGACTCTCTGAAAGTTCTTTCAATGAATAGCGTTATTCAGCCCTGCAATTGTCAGACTGTGTGCTCAGATAATGGCTGTTTCATTCATTGTGTATCTCCTGGTGTGGAAATTGTCTCAACTTCTCTTTTAAAGAGCACAACAGCCTAGAAAAAGATGACTGGCGACAATAGCTTCTGCAGTCTTTCTAAAGGGGCAGTTTGGATCTGAAGCACTTGCCTTAACTCTGTAAGAATCCAGTGTTGTTTCTGCCTAGGTGATTCTTTCCAATTCTTTTTGCTGGTCCCTTAAATTTTTATCTTAGATATCAATTGACAAGTCAATGCGCATATATTTACAATAAAATTTTGATTTAGCCTATTTTCCCACAAAGAAAGAAAGGAATAACACTGTATTCATTTTCTTAAAGAGTTATTCAGTGTCCATTAGATACTTGTGGTCCAGTTGAGAGGGCTTTGGCACTTACGAAGAGACAAATCCCTCCCTGCAGCCATTATATTTATGTTCTGGTAAGGGAGATAGAGTTCATAAATATATATACCAGCATGTGAGATGTAGGACCTCAAAGAAAGACAACAGGGTGAGGTGACAGATAGCGGGTGAGTGCTTTTTAAAGCCACTCTTCCTCTCCAGAAATCATGGAGCCATAGCTGGGCATAATTGTGCATGCCTGTAACCCAGCTCCTCGAGAGTCTGAGGGCGGAGGATTACAGATTGAAGGCCAGCCTGGCAACATAGTAAGACTCCATCAAAATCTTAAAAAGAAGGAAAAAAAGAGGACTTGGGGAAAATATTTGCATAAAGTATATCAAAGGAAGGACTACTTTGTATTGGCCACTTTTCTCATTGCTGTAAGGAAAACAGGTTAAGGACAGAGGAGCTTCTTTTTGACTCAAGGTTTGAGGGAACGGCTGTTATGGCAGCAAGACAGTGAAGCGGCTGGGCACATAGCATCCACAGCAGGGAAGCAGAGAGCAGTGGGTGCTGGCGCTTCCAGACTGGGTGGTCTGCCTACCTCAATTAACCAAATCTGGAAACCCACTCACATACATGAACGGAAGTGTGTCTCCTAGACTTTTCTCGATCTTGTGTGTCATGGCTTAAAGGAAAAATGTCCGTCATAGGCTCAAGTATTTAAACACTTGGTCCCTAGGTGGTGATGCTGTTTGGAAAGAGCATGGAATCTTTAAGAGGAGGAGCCTTGCTGAAGAAAGTACATCATTAAGTAAAGTACAATGCCCCCGCCTCCACCCCCACCCCCACTTCTACTTCCTGTTCTCTTTTTCTGCTTTCTGTGTGCTCAAGAAATGTAATCAACGTACCTTGGTGCTAGCTTGCTTTTCTGGCTATGATAGACTGTATCCCCCTAGAACTGTAAGTGAAAATAAACTTCCCAACATTGCTTTTGATCATCACAATCAATATTAACCATCACTACTGAGATCTAGAAATATGAATAACAATTCAGACTGTAATGGATAATGTATTTCTTTCTTAATGGTATAATAGAAGCTAAGTCAAAATTTTATTGTAAATGTATTCAAGAAGAAGAAAAAGAATCCAGTTGTACAATGGGCCGAAGATTCAACACTGGTTTCACGAAGAGGAGATGAACATGATCAATAACCCTGTAAAACTTGCTTGACATCTTGAGATGTTGGGGAAATGCAAATATCCATTACAGTGAGATACCACTAGAAGTTCAGTAAGATGAATGAAACTTTTTAAGTCTTGAGTGCCAAGCCTTGGCAGGGCCTGTGGAGTCACAGAATTGCATAGTGTTGGCTAGACAGCAAATGCCATAAATACTTTGAAAAAAATAGTCTTATTTTCTCTTGAGTTAGATATAAACTTCCCCTCATCTACCAATTTTACTCTGGAGTAATTACCAAAGTGGAAAACATATGCCCAGAGAAAGCATTTATATGCAATAGGAAGAGCAACTTTATTCAAAATGGCAAAAGGGGACTGAAAAAAAAAACTATAATTGTCTGTGAATGTGAAAATAAATAGTTACTCGGATATAATGGGTGAGAGGCTATTGATACAATCTGAATCAGAGTGAATCTGAGATTATGCACAAAGAGAAGATATCAGACTCAAAAGAACATACACCATCAGATACTATGAATAACACGGTCTAGAAAGGAAAACTAATAGCTAGTGGTCAATGAAATATATACCTTCTACAGTCTGCAAATGATTCTTCAATATAATATGAATAGTTTTTAAAAGAAGGAAGTTAAAGGGCTGGTGAGACCAAGCTGCAGGTGAGAAAGGGTTCGCTCATGGAAATGAGACCCCCTGGAAACCACCGTGGAAGACCAGAGCTCACCCTGAAAGCTGTCTTCAGACCTCACACATGTATCATGGCATATATGCACACACACATACCGCAACTAACCATAGTAAATTACATAGTTTTAAGAAACAAGGAAGTTAAAGTTTAAAAAAATGAATAAAAAAATCCCAATGGGAGAAAATGATAAATTGGAATACAAAGCAATGATTAAGGATTTATGAGAAAGACAAAGACAGGAAGAGAGGTATAAACAGGGCAAGAAAAACTAATTGGTTCTGCTTAGGGATCCACTAGAGAGAGGTGAGACATGCTCTAGCTGGGGCTGTATCCTTACTAACCTTTGTCCAAACTGCAAGGTAATAGGCAAAATTAAATTCTGTTGTTTTAGGCCATCAGATTTGCTTTCTTTATTTGCTAGTTAGTTAGTTAGTTTGTTTGTTTGTTTGTTTGTTTGTTTTATGAAACAGTAGATAACTGAATGGAAATTTTGTTTGTGCTTAATTTTGGTTTATTTTTTGAGACAGTCTCCTGTAGCCAAGGCTGGTCTTAAACTCCATACATAGCTAAGAATTATTTTGAACTCCTGGTCCTCAATACCTAGCTGGAACAAATTTTGGTAGCAATGAAATGAAATATTATTCAGTTATGAAAAGAAATGGATGACCGAGCCACGAAAAGACACAGAAGAGCCTCGTATGCATAGTGCTGGAAAAGAGAAACCAAGCTGGAGGAACCACACGCTGAAATACAGCCCAACAACAGGGTGTTCTGGAAAGGACAGAACTAAAGACAATAAGAAGATGGGTCCTCTGTTCTGAAAGATATCTGTACTCCCCCTGAACACCCATGCTCCGGTGTCATCCCCTTCCCCATGTCCTGCCTTTTTGTGTTTATAACCCCTGTGTGAATAAGTAAAAATTACGATCTGATTTAAAAAATAAATAATAAAAAAATAAAATAAAATAAAGAAGATGGGTCCTTGCCATGGCTTTTAGAGGAGGAAGGAATGAGTAAGTAAGGCCCAGGAGACATTTTGAGCAGTGAAACTATTCTCTATGACAGTAGGCACATATCACAATACATTTGTCAAAGCCTGTAAACTGTATGACACACAGAGTGACTTCAGGTAAACCAAACTTCTGTTGGTCATGACAGGTCTGAGTGAGTCCCCCTACTGTAACTAAAGCACTCAATCCTGCAGGGGGGTGATGTTGGGAGCCAACTCTGAGCCGAGGGTGGCTATTGTCTTTGTAATGGGAGACTTGTGTAACAGCGGGTAGGCTCTATGTGAAAACTCTCTGCATCTTCCATTTGATTTGATGCTGAACCCAAGACTGTTCTTAAAAACAAAAGAATGTATTACAGTATGAAAATCTGTGACTGGGGCAGGGCAGAACTTACTGTATTTGAAAATAAAAGCATTTCTTCACCAATTCTCTCCATACAGAAAGTTCCTCTCAAAGTCAGAATGAGAATATCAAAAATCAGGCAAAGATCAAGCTCAAGCTTCTGATGAAAAACCCTGACCTAAAGGTGAAATTAAAAGTTTGATGATACTACTCTTATTACAAGCAAATTCAAGGTGTCGCCCTGTGGACTCTTCAAGCACACCAACGTCCTTTAAGAGTGTTATGAAACACAACACTGTTGGAAATAGGGCTTGTACAAACCTCAAAAGGAGCCCAAGGCAGAGGAAAAGTTCTCTCTATGAAATTTATGGGATGCCTTTTGTCTAATGGAGTAGTTCATTCACAATTGAGCCATAAGAAAGAAATCTGCTAAATTTTTAAAGAAACCTTCCCTCTCTCCCTCTCCTTTCTGTCTCTTCAACACCCATGCCGATATGTAGAGAGTTCATGTCTATCCCTGATGGTGTGGAGTGGAGCAGAGGCAAACGGACAAGCTGTTCCCACAGGAATCTAACCTAACTACAGAGCATCATCTTACCTCTAATTTTGAGGTAGGTAATGATACATCAGTAGATCACTAAAATTGAGGGTTTTTTTTTTCCTTCCAGTATTGGTAAAATATGACAATCCAGAAGATCTCAGAAGTCCTAAGCAAATGAGCATGTGGACCCATGCCTATAACCCTAGCACTTAATGTAAAAGCAGGAAGGTTGGGAATTACAGGCTAGCCTTGGCTACAGAGTGAGTATAAGATTAACATAGGCTGCATGGGAAATAGTGAAATTCTACACAGAGAGCTGGGCGTGGTGGTGGACTCCTTTTATCCCAGCACTTGGGAGGCAGAGGCAGGCAGAGCTCTATGAACATGAGGCAGCCTCATCTATGCAACCAGAAAAAAAAAAAAAAAAATCAGAGACAAAGCCAAGGTGCTACACTCTGTCAGAAAAATATTTCAAGAATTTCTAAACCTTGGGGCAGGAATATAATACTCATTATTCTGTCTAACTTTCTCAGGTGTTTGAAAATGTTCACTTATACACAGATAAAACAGTGTAGTAGGTAATGAAAAAGAAGAGGAAAAAAAAACAAAACTTCTCCCTGACATCATAACAGTAACAATGGAAGATAGAAGACAGAGGGAAAGTTATACTAAGACAGATAACTAATATGTTAAAAGAATAACTGTCTCACGTCAAAATAAAATAGGTGAGCAATGATGTCATTTCTGGGTATGGAAAAGATTTCTTCTTAATTAGAGTTTAAAATCATTATCTATAAAGATAGTGATAAATATGAATATATGAAAGTTAAAACTTGGGAGCTGGAGAGATGGCTCAGTGGTTAAGTGCTCTTCCAGAGGTTCTGAGTTCAATTCCCAGCAACCACATGGTGGCTCACAACCATCTGTAATGGGATCCGATGCCCTCTTCTGGTGTGTCTGAAAACACCAACAGTGTACTCACATACATAAAATAATTTTTTTTTTAAAAAAAAAAAAGAGAAGAAAGTCAAAACTCTTTAGCTTGCAAAGCATCATTAAGAATATGGACTACAATAAGCCAGGGATTAGGGAGATGGCATCATGCAACCGAAAGACTGTCAAAATACCAGCTAGAAAGAGCTGGACAACCCAGGAGTAAGACACCAGGCTACTGTGCATCAGTCACTTTTCTGTTGCTGTGATAAAATGGCCGAGACAAGTATAGAAGAGAAAGTTTATTTGGGCTTATGATTTCCAGAAGGATGAAAGCACGTCGCGGAGAGGAAGTACGGCAGCCAGTGGCAGACATGGTAGCAGGAGCAGGGAGCTGAGAGCTCCCAAACATAAGCCAGAAGCTGAGAAAGCAGAGGGGAGTAGGCAAGGCTTTAAGCACTCAGAGCCTGCCCCTGTGACCTGCTGCCTCCAGCAAGGCTTACACTTCCTAAGCCTCCCTTAAATAAATAAAATCAAATGGGATACACAGTGTTCACTCTAAGTATTGATCTTGCCATGCACTGGTAAACTATGTTTCTATGTATGTTTGTTATAGTCCGTGATTTGAGCAAAGATTGAGAGGAAGCTCAAAGAGTTTGCAGATTCTATGGAACAGTCTATTACCCTGGCCTATTACTCAATAGACTGCAGGGTCTCTCTGTCAATGCCCTGTTGCTCTATCTGATAATCTTTGTGCCTCCTGTCCAGTGACCTCTGTCCATGTGTCAATCCACATTACCTTGCCAAAGTTGTTTTTAAAAAATAGAAAAAGAGCCAGACATGGAGGTGCTTACCTGTAACAGCAGCACTTAGGAAGTTGTCTTAGGGTTTCATTGCTATAAAGAGACACCATGACCAAAGCAAGTCTTATAAGGACAAGATTTAATTGGGGCTAGCTTACAGGTTCAGAAGTTCAGTCCATTATCATCAAGGCAGGAGCATGGCAACATCCAGGCAGGGATGATGCAGGAGGAGCTGAGAGTTCTACATCTTCATCTGAAGACTGGTAGAAGACAAGCTTTCAGGCAACTAAGACAAGGGTCTTAAAGCCAACATCCACAGTGTCATTCCTACTCCAATAAGGCCACACCTCCAAATAGTGCCACTCCCTGGGACAAACATATTCAAACCACCACAAAAGTGGAGGCAAGAAGATGGGAGTTTGAAGACAGTCTAAGCTGTATGTAAGATCCTGCGTCACAATGAAGCAGAAGTATAGACAGGTTGAGAATGAATCACTTTTGCAAGAATCTACTTAGGAAGTAAGTCTAGAGTGAGTAGGGGCTAGAGAGAAGGCTCAGTGGTTAAGAGCACTGACTGCTCTTGCAAAGGACACAGGTTCTGTTCCCAACACCCACATTGGACAGCTCACAAGAGCCTAGAACTTCAATTCTAGGGGCTCCAATGCCCTCTACTATACAGAGAGTTTGAAACCACTCTGGGCTACACAGAATTCAAAGCCATGTTTTATTACATAAATGAGGTATCTGCCTATTCTCCACCAAAGAAATCAGAGGAGTCCATAAAGGGAAAATATCCCCATTTCACAAATATCCCCAGGTTCCTACAATGTGGCAAGCTTTGTGCTGAGGACATGTGGTACACCTGGCATCCTTTAAGAGTTCTAGAAAAATCCAACTGGAGATCATAAAGCACTAGCAGGATCAGATCCTGTGCTGAGCCCATTGGAGAGCATAGCTAAGTCTTTCTCTGTCATTTATTGTTATTGTTATTAAGATCTGAGCTAGAGAACCTGTCTATCAAACATAAATACAGCATGAAACTCAAGTTCAAGGTCATTCTCTTGCATGGGTCTCCCAGGGCCTGGGGAAGCCTCCAGCAAAATGTTCATGTGCCTTTGTAGGCAACGTTTTCAAAAGAAGGTTGTTAACCCAACCACCATGATACTTTGTTTTATTTCTCTATCACATTTCCTTCTGTCAAATAATGTAAAAAACCTAAGATGTATCTTGATTTAATAGAATATGTTATATTTCGGTCATCTGGATGTTATTTGAAGGTGTCTTAGTCTGTTTATGTTGCTGTGACAGAATACCACAAACCAGGCCAATTGCAGCAAATTACTGGTTCACAATTCTTAGATAATTTATTTGCAAGTGTAATAGATAAAGCATTAAGTTATCAACCACATAATAAAGTAAACTGCATAGCTAATTTGGTAAAAGACTGGAAAAGAAGCTTTATCTAACAAGAATCTTCTATGTTCAATAAACATATAAAAGCTGTTCAATTTACTTACTAATTAGGAAAATGCATTTTTAACTCATAACGATTCCACCATTTCACACTAGAGTGGAATAAAGCTTAAAGTCTGGCAATATTGACTGGTGGTAAGGTTGGAAGAGCCAGAATATTTATACACTAGCAGCAGAAGTATGAACTGGTATAATCGCTTTGTAAAAACAACATGGCATCCCGTGATAAATATCTGCTTCATCCTGCAGACAGTGAGAAAGTAGGGTTGACTTCAGACAGGGTTTTATCCAGACTGGATACAGTGACCCTATGGCTGCATCCTCTACAAATACAGAAGCAGCCAGGAGACATCGGTAAAAAGAAATCCTAGAAACCGCCCAAAGAAAATGCTTATTTATACACCAGTCACAAGGTGTAGAATGATACTGAGTGTTAACATCTTCCCCCTGATCTGGAGAATCTGAGATCTTAGCTGAGTCTGTCTGTCCTCAGTTCTGCTGGGGAGGTAGACGGCAGAACCCACAATGCTCCCTGGAGCCTGGAATAGGCACTGTGCTTTCCAACTTCAATGAACTTGGGCGTGGGGTGGCCTTCTCACTTTTATTCTGAATCTCACTTTTTTCCTGTGGAAAGTCACGGTCTCGGAGCTGGCAGGTTTGTGATGAAAATTTTAAAATGCCGTGTCAAATGCTTCGTAAGCTGTGGAAGTCTCAGCAAATGTTCCTTCATTAAATGAGAAAGTAGGTGTGAGCTGGGCACACGGGGCCTGTTTTGGTAGCACAGTGGTCAGTTTGAAAGGACTGCTACGTACTTATTCTGTTAGCGTCACTGTAGTGACTTTCTAACCAACCCAATTTTAAAGAAAACTCAGAAAGGATAAAGTCCCCTTTCGTCCTATATTATAAATACTATCTCTCTACAGACAACTGTATTTCTAAAAGTCACCACTGAAACACTTTCAGTCCCATACGGTCTTTGAGAGTCTTACCAGCTCTATCCAGAGGTGGAACTTATCTTCTTCCATGAACCCCAGTCTTGATGGACACTGTGACTGACTGCCTTGCTGGAGTAATGTTATGAGTGATGTCATATGGGAAGTCTGAGTTTGATTCCAAAGAAAGCAAAACAAAACAGATGTCTTGGTGCATGTTCATCATTTCAGTGCTGGGAAAGGAGAGGTGCATTGAATCCTGGGGCTCACTGGCTAGACAGCCTACTCTACATGGTGAGATCCAGACAAGCAAAGTATTCCTGTCTCAAAACAAACAACAAAACCCCATAAGGTGGATGGTAGATGGTGCCTGAGGAATGATACCCAAGGCCATCCTCTGGCCGATACATACACATGCACACACATGCACCAGTACACAGACTCACACAGAAAGAAAAAGTATGAATGAACAAATGAATGAGAGAGACGGAGAGGAAGGGAAGGATGAATGGTACCCTGTAACTGATTTTTAGGCTAATTCATAAGTGTCTGATGCTGGTCTTTGGAATAAGCCACCATGCTGTAAAGGACCCCAAACTAGCTAGATGGTTACATGGACATTCTGCAGAAAAAGAGAAACTGAGAGAGACCTCAGCCAAGAGCCAGGACATCATTTTCTACCTATGCAAGAAAGCCAACCTCTGAATGATCTAAGGCCTCAGATTTTGAGTCCTCTTAGTTGGCACATCTCAGATGTAGCCTTGTTGGAGTGGGTGTGGCCTTGTTGGAGTAGGTGTGTCACTGTGGATGTGTGCTTTAAAACCCTAGTCCTAGCTGCCTGGAAGCCAGTATTCTGTTAGCAGCCTTCCGATGAGGATGTGGAACTCTCAGCTCCTCTTGCACCATAATCCTGCCTTCATGATAACGGACTGAACCTCTGAATCTGTAAGCCAGCCCCAATTAAATGGTGTCCTTATAAGAGTTGCCTTGATGATGGTGTCTGTTCACTGCAGTAAAACCCTAAACTAAGACACTTCCCATAGAATGTGTCTTGGCTCAGTGAGACCAGGATCTCCAAGACATGGATGTGTTACATTCACGTCTTCTGTCCATAAATATTTACTAAATAGCTAATGGTGAGAAGAGCCGGCTGGATACTGAGACTTAGATAGAATGGTAGACACATAGCAGCACTAGTGACTCACAGCACTTGCAGCTACCTGGAAGGGGGTGTGGGGAATAGATTACAAATTTAAAAAATACACACGGTTATTCTAGATTGTGATAAACACATGTTCAAGGCCTGGAGTGTCTCAATTTGGGGATTTTTTTTTAAAAAAATTTCTTTTGCTGGCACTAGAGAATTGTATCAGTGGTTAAGAGCATTTATCACTCTAGCACAGGACCTGGGTTCAGTTCCCCACACCTATATGGCAGCTAACAACCATCTGTAACTCCAGTTCCAGAGAATCTGGCAACCTTTTTCTGGTCTTATCTGGCACTATGTGCATTTGATACAAAGACATACATGCAGGCTAACATCCATACACATAAAATAAAAAGAAGTAAATCTTTTTTAATTTTTATTTTTTCTTTGATAATTTCATATATGTAGACTTCATTTTGGTCATGTACCCGCTACGCTCCCCCACATGTGTCCTTCCTAACTTCATGCCCCTTTTTAACTAATTTTTTAGCTCACTATGTACATGGATATAGGGTCATCTGTTGGAGCATGAACAAAATACTACCTTCTTTCTTATGTTTGCATACACACATACAGGGCAGGGAAAGTTGTTTAAGACATGACTCCAAAGTCTAACATGAAATCCACTTATATTGCTTATAAAGTTATATACAACATAATAGTGATATCTTTGGCTTTCATTTTCTGAGACAGGATCTTTGTTCTTCCTTTTTCTTATTTTTTATATGTATGGTGTATATACTTATGGTATGTAAACATGTGTGCTTACATGTATGTATGTGTGTGTGCACATGAGGGTCATGTATACACATATATGCATATGAACGTAGAGGTCCAAGATGAATGTTGAGAAGTTCCTCCTCGATCATTCTTCCACCAAATTCTGTCATGTGGGATTTTGTAGTCAAATACAGAGTTCACCATATGACTACCCTGCTTACTCAGCTTGCTCTAAAATCCCATCTCTGTGTTCTATGGCTGGATTTACAGCCAGCTGCCATTCCAAATAAGCACGGATGTAGATTTTGGATATCCAAACTTCAGTCTTCTTGCTTGAAGACTGGCAAGAGCTTTAATTGCTGAGCCATCTCCTCAGCATGACCCAGGATCTCACTATGTAGCTCAGGCTGGCCTTGAACTTGAAATCCTTCTTGAAAGCCTCTAGAGCACCTTAACCTATGGATCAAAACCCCTTTGGGGGTTGAATGACCGTTTCACAGGGGTACCATCAGAAAATGCAAATATTTACATTACAATCCACAACAGTGACAAAACTATAGCTATAAAGTAGCAACAGAAATAATTTCATGATTGGGGGTCACCACAACTGAAGAACCGTATTAAAGAGTCACAATATTAGGAAGGTTGAGAACCACTGCTCTAAAGTTCTGTGATTACTGGTATGTGGCCGTATCATTCCTGAAGGTCATTTCCACAGTATTTTTGGGTTATTTGCATTTTGACTGTACTCTATCTCATGAAGTCAGGCATGCAGTTTTTCCTTACGCTGTCTTGTTATGCTCAAAAGCTTTTGGGTATTGAAGCATTTCAAACTTGAGATTCTGCATTTCCCCACCACATTTTGCCCCTCTCTGCCTTTGGAGGTAAGGCTTTGCATCTTAGCTTTGACCCCCACCCCACCCCTGAAACTCAGCATGTAGGTAGTGCTGGACTCACCTAGGACAGTGTTCCTAGCCTCAGGTTATTGAGTGCTGAGATAACCTCCATGCCTTCATCATGTGTCCTATTAAAGGAAATACATAGAGAAGATAGTACAGTAGGCAAGATGGTTATAAAGGTCCTACAGTGAAGATAACTTTGAAGCCGAGAAGTGCCTAAGCCTTGGGAGGGAGCTGGGGCTAGGGGCCAAGAATGTACTAGGTGGATGAAATAATAAATATTAACATTTTGAGCAGAAAGAGCTTGGAATGTCTGGGGGCACACGAAAGATAACAAGTGTTGGGGATTGGAGTGCCATTGCCAAGCCTGGAAGCTGGAGAAGGAAGAAGGGGCCAGTCTTGGAAGCTGTTCAGCCATGGCACCAACCACGCTGCCCATGCACAGCTGCTTGGATTTTCTTCTAAAGGCAATGGGGTACTACCGGAAGGTTTTAAGTATGTTGGTATGGTTTTTAAGAGTTTGCCTCATAGCTCCGTCCTTCCAGTGACAGCTGCAGCTGTAAGACAAGAGTAGTGACAGAGGCTTGGGTTAACGTTGACATCCTTGTGGGTCTTCTGCAGCAGCTGGAAAATAAGCCCTCCGGAGCACTTCTGAAGGTCTCTTGAGCAGTAAAGAAAGGCAGTGAGTCTGGGTTGCTAGAGAATGTCAGGGAGGGGAGCTCACAGCACTGTTGCCTTCTGGGAGATGCAGCACATAGGTTACAGGTTTCAGCCCACCCCCTAGCCATGCCTGCCTTGCTTAGCGTGTGCAATCCTGCATTCAACCCCAGAACTGGGATTGAACAAACAGACAACAAACAAACAAATGAAAACCAGTAGTTGGAGACTGCTTACTGTGACTTTTCCAGAGGATGGAATTTGGTTCCCAGCACCTAAGTCCGGCAGCTCTCAGCTGCTTATAATCCAAGCTCCAAGGGATCTGATGTCCTATCCTGGCACCCTTCAGGTAACTGCACACAAGTGGCATACACTCACAAGGACACAAATAAAAATAAATAAATAAATAAACAAACAAACAAACAAACACTAAAACCTTATAATCTAGCCAGTTCTAGTGACATAGTCCTGTGGTCCTATCACTTCATAGGCTGAGATAAGAGGCTCTTGAGACAAAGCCAGCCTGGGATACATATGTAGAACCTGTGAGGGGGAAAGACAGGAAGGGGATGGAAGGGGAGGGGAAGAGGAAGGGGAGAAGAAAGAGCAATCCAAAGTATTCCAAATGTGGTGGAAACAGGTTGCATGGCCCTTCTCTGAGATTTGTAGGATGGTGAGTGTTTCAGGTTTCAGGTTTTGAAAGATTTTGGGCCGGGCTGTGGTGGCGCACGCCTTTAATCCCAGCACTTGGGAGGCAGAGATTTCTGAGTTCTAGGCCAGCCTGGTCTACTGAATGAGTTCCAGGACAGCCAGGACTATACAGAGAAACCCTGTCTCAAAAAAACCAAAAAAAAAGAAAAAAAAAGAAAAGAAAGAAAGAAAGAAAGATTTTGGAAGATTCACACACATAAAGTACCTTAATTATTGGGGAGCCATGACTTGTTCTCTCTTCTCTGTCTCTATCTTGTTTCTCTTTTTCTCCTTCACACACACACATACACACTCACTCACACTTGGTTTTGGGTGTTGGTTGTTGTTGTTGTTTGGTGGTTTGTTTTGGGTTGTTGTTCTATTTGACTTTGGTCATTCTAGGAATTGAACCTAGGGCTGTAGGCGTGTCTAGCAAAGGTCTTTGGGCACTGAGCCTCACAGAAAGTTTTCATCATTGCTTGAGAGTCTTCTTCTGACCACAAAGAAGCTCTGGCTTGGAACTTAGTACTGCCCACTCTGTCTTCTGCTTTCTAAACTAGAAGGGAAAAGGACTCCGCCCCAGGACTCCACGAGATGCCTTAGCTACCCCTGGAGTGGCTGCAATATAGAGGCCACAGTGAATTGCCCAGGCCTTCAGACCCTACATCCTGCTCCAGGTATAGCCCATGTTCTTGATTTACTTGTGCTCCTGGCCACTGGATATTTGTTGTGGATTTTTTTTAACTATGTCTATTTAAAGTAGGTGAAACTTCCCAGTATAAAGGAGAAGCAGCCCTCATCATGATGATAGACAACATTTGTAAAATTTTGTATCCACTGCTTGCACTCCAGATATCTGCTCACTAAAAAAAAAAAATCCTTACCACAGACTCTTGTCAGCTCTCTAACAGGTTAGCTTTCTGATATGACCCTCCCCTTCTGGGATCACTTTGCTACATGGCAACACGGACAGCTTCCCAGTAAGCATGCTTCAAGATGTGTGTGTATATACCTTTCTGTGTGTGCCCTGAAGAGCCCACAAATGAAACCCACATTGTGCTTGGGCAGGAGCAAGGAGGAGCTCCATGAGCCCCAGGAAAGAATAGTTTCTGACCTGGCTCTGCAAAGAATGTTGGGAATACAGACTCTGAGCCACCCCTTGTGCTGGCTGGCTCCTGTCCAAGAGACAGTGGCGAGGGTGGTAGGAATGGGGTCCTGCCCTTTGCACACAGCACGGTGGCTCATCGGCTCATCTTATGAGTGTGGTCCCCTTCCCAGCTGTTGCTGCCTGAATCCTGTTTCCCACGCCCAAGTCAGCCTAGCTGTCACCAGCTGTGACCAGCTGTCAGGCAGTTGTTAGCACTCCACTCTTCTCCCTGCCACGTGACAACCCCTGACCTCAGCCAGAGACCAGAAGAGCTTTCTGACAGGCAGGCTAAAGGGCAGGCCGCAGGGGAGACCTGATCAACTAGCAGGCAGGTGGAGACCCACTATAGTGGATCATGGAGATGAACCCCACAGTCAGACACTCAGAGAAACAGTGTTGGAAGCATGGTAGAAACACACATACACGTACAGGCACACGTGTGCATGAGAGAGCACGCTCATGTGCATGCAAAGACACTAGCCAAAAAGGCTGGGAGTGGAGGTCATCCTGGTCAACCACAGTGCAGGTGGGGGGGGGAGGTAGGGTGTGGCAAAGACTCATTTTTACTGATTGTGAATCACAGAAACAAAGCCCGGTGAGGTCCTGGGGCATCACATCCTCATTCCTGAGAAAGCAGAACTAAGGCTTCCCAGGAGCCTAGGTGAGCATGAGGAAGCTTAGAGCAGCAGTATGGGCGGGCTTGCTTTGTTATAGGTGTGCAGAGACTGACTCTCCTCATGCTAGCCTGAGAAATGCCGTCATGAATGCTAACTACCTCCTGGGCAGGAAGTGGAAAGCTGCTGGATTAAGTGTCTAGTGTCTTCTACTAGCTACGATTCCTTGCTAGTAGAAGAAAGGAAGGGTCCCAGTGGGCTCCAAAAGAGGCAAGGGTGGGTGGTACATGACAGAAGCTCTTTCTAATCTTCATTTGCCCAGAGACTCCCACCACCTGGAGTTTTATAGCCCCTGCTGTAAATGGTAGTACACATGATTTCAGCAGTGCCTCATCTTGGGCTCACTGAAGCTTTCTTGATTAATACCTAAAGACCTCTCTTTTCCCTCTCCCCAGCTAGCCAACAGGAAAAGTCATCACCACACCACCTAATAGCTGGTTCCAAGTCCCTAGACTGCTGGGCAGATCTCTCCTTCTGTCGTCAGAATGCACAAATTCACACACCATTATGGTCCTGATTCACAGATGGGAATGACAAGGCCAGGAATTGATTCATCCTTCACTCCGCAGATGTTTGAGAATATCGAGTAGAAGTCAGGCTGGGAGTCAGCTGGTCTGTGAACCCTACCCTCTTCTAGGCTCTGGCGCCTGTCTGATGATGGGTCCCTGAGGGTAAAACTAACCAAGTCAGGGAAGGAGCAGGAGCCCAAGAAATCTCAGCTGCCTCCCCTGAGATAAGAGTGCTTTGTTCTGCAGGCTATTTCCTGCACTGAGGAATTCCATCTTCAGTTGTTGCACAACTGACCCTGGAAATGTCAAGAATGGTGGCTATTATTTATTAATGAGCTAACCATCTGCATGGCTACACACACACACACACACACACATACACACACACACACACACACACACACATGTCCCCAGCTACCAGCCTTGGACCTTAAAGAGGTCTCTCAGTTTGCTAATACTGACAGTAAGAATATAAAAAGCCCCCACTGCAGGCCTACAGAGTGGCTCCGGGTTGCTGGCCCGCTGTGACCAGAGGAGATACTGCCTCATCCACCCATCAGCTCGTTTCCTGGGGCAACTGGCTTTACTGATTGGAACTCAGTTTTGCAGGTCCTAAATGAGGACAATGGTCACAGCGCTGCCTATCTCAAGGGCTGGGGGAATGTGAGCAATGTGGGATCCCACAATGCACCAAACAGACGGCAGGGCTTTGTCCTGACTCCATGGGGCAGCAGCAGTCCCCTCTTGAGAAAACTGCTTCCAGTTTTTATCTTAGAGGTTCTTTTTTAATCCCGTACTCTCGGGAAACACAATTTGTATTATGCTGGTCACAGTTTTCGTGTTCTTGGGCCCTTGCTTGTTGGTAGAACTTGGCACCTTTTTTGTTATGAAGAACAAGTGATCAAAAGGACAAGAGCTCACAGTAAGGGCAGTGAAATAAAGGCCTGGTTTGAAAGGCAGACAAGACAAATCAACCAGGAGCCTTACACTAGGGAGGCCTGCAGAAAGCTGTCCACACATAGGAAAGATCTTTCATCCTGACATTGCTGCTCAAAAGAAAGAAAAAAAAAAGTTTGCTGGTCTGAAAGCCTCATCAAAACCATTAGAAAACAAGAAATCCAAGGTTTCATGTGTATATTCTTCACAGGCCTCCTCACGTGAGCATGTTAGTTGTTTCCATGTCATGGGCTAAGGAGCTTACTCAATCCTTCCTGCACACCATCTATGTTTTTCAGATGAGGAAGTGAAGGCCCAAAGAGAATAAGTAACTCAGGTCAGTGTTACTCAGAAAACAGCAGAGAATGACCAGGAAGGCAGGATCAGAAGTCTTCCAAACCCATACACTGCGACAAGAAAACCCACTACTTCTCTTCTGAAGGAAAGGACCCGTTTTGTACATGGTGACACCCAGATACACACCAGGTGACAGGGACAGGCAGAGAGAGAGGAGCTTATCAACTGTGACATCCCACACTAGGCCAGAGCTTGTATACCAAGGCTCAGATTTATGACAAGTCATTTAGAACCTGCTATTTCCTCCACCAACAGAGCCTTGCTTTTCCAGAAGGAACCACCCCAGGGTTCCTTGAATAATGAGCTTTAAAATAGTACTCAACATAACTTTCCAGGAACACAATCTGCTAGCAGGAAGTAGAGGAATGGGTGGGGCATTATGTACTGGGGAATGCAGGCCTACCAGGGTCCCTCGCAGACCAGAGGTAATCCTCAGAGGCCACCTTAACAGGACAAATGCTTTCAGTCACTCTAACTTGTGAATAGCTGTCATACAGCCAACTGTCTCTTTTTAATCTGTGTCATACCTACAAAGCATCCCTCTCCTGTAAATGATGCCTAAAACAAGTTTGTATTTCCAATGACATACAGAAAGGAGCACCTACCCAAAGTCACCCTACCCAAGGTCACATTACCCAAGGTCACACTACAGTCTTTACTTGAGAGTCAATGTTCAAGCATATGACCCAGGAATTTCACTTCCGTGTGTGAATGTGTGTGTGTGTGTGTGTGTGTGTGTGTGTGTATGTGTGTGTGTGTATGAATATATGTATACATACACAAACAATTAAAATCTGAGATATAAAGATATCTGTATGCACCTACTGATGAGGCATTATTCATCACAATGAAAAGGTGATGGACATAACCCTAATGTCCAGCGACAGTTGGGTAAACAAAATGGGTCATCCACATAGACAATGAAATAGTATTGAGTCTCAGAAAGGATTACAATTCTAGTAGATGCTGTAACATGAGTTAACCTTGAAGACATGATAAAGGAGAAAAGAAAGAGACTAAAGGGTGAACACTGTACAGTTTCACTCACATAAGACACCTAGACTAGTTAAATCCTAGAAACAAAAAGTCAACAAGTGGTTTCCAGGAACAAGGGTCAGGGAAGAGTTGGGAGTTATATGAAGCTTCTGCCTGAAGAAATGGAAATGTTCTTAAAATGCATAGCAGAGCAAAAAAGACCCTGAACAGCCAGACCACAACCTAAACAGAAACAGTGGAGCAGGAGACATTGCAATACCTGACCTCAAATTAAACTACAATAATAGTGCATTACTAATATATATATATATATATATACAGCTATAGTAACAAAAATATCATGGGACCCACACAAAAGTAGACACAGAGACCAGTGAGATAGAGTAGAGAAGCCAGAAGTAAACCCGCACAGCTATGACCACCCAATTTTTGACAAAGAAATAAAAAAAAATGCATTGACAAAAAGACAGTCTCTTCAACAAATGGCAAAGGGAAAGTGGACAGTCACATGCAAAAGACTGACACTAGATCTGTGTCTCCACCCTGAACAAAGATCTAAATGTAAGACCTGAAACTCTGAAACAACAGAAGAAACGCAGAAGAAACAGAGCAAGCATGGGGAGCATATGAAATTAAAAATTCTTGGCACAGCAAAGTAAACCATCAGTGAAGCGGAGACAGAATGAGAGAAAGATTGTCCAACTGTACATCCTTCTGACTGGTAATTAATACCTAGAAGACATCAAGCTGAAAAAAATTAAACACCAACAGAATCCTTCAGTCAACAAGTGGGGAAATGAACAGATAGTTCTCAAAAGAATGACTACAAGTGGCCCAACAAGCACATAGAGGAAAATGTTAACATTTTAGCCATTAGAAAAATGCAAATTAAAGAGGCGTGTCCCTGTCTGTGAAGCTGTCAAGAAAACAAGCATGGGTTCTCACTGCAATCTCAGCATTCAGGAGGATATTATCTCCACAAAAGAAAAAAAAAAGAAAAAAAATTACAACAAACACTGGTGAGAATATGGGGAACTGGGAACCCCTATCCCTGATGGTGGGACTGTAAACTGGTGCAGCCACTGTAGAAATCAGTATGGAAAAATCCTTAAAAAACCAAAATCGGATACTAGAGCAAGTATATACCCAAGGACTCTAAGTCAGAGTCCCACAGAGATATTTGGACTCCCATCTTTATTGCTGCTATAATATGGCTATTATGCATAACAGCCAACATAAAGAACCAGCCTAGCTGTCCATGACCAGATGAAAGGATAAGAAAGTATAGTATGTGATATAGTATATACAATATACATTATGTAGAGTTTCATTCAACTGTGATAAGAGGGAAGAGAAAGATAAATGCTTACACTTTCTCTCATATGTAGAATTTAGATTTAAATTCATATACACATATATATGTAGATATGTATACTTAAGTGTCACAAAGGCAGAAAGGACACTATTTGGGGGGAGATAAAGGGAACCACTGGGGAGTGGGCCACATGAATGAGAGGAAGAGCATGAAAGACAAAACTGAGCAAGTCATAATGGTATATATGTATGAGAACGTCATAATGAAACCCACCAATCTGTACCCTAATTGAAAGAACTATTTTAAGAAAAGAAGAAAGTTGTGGAGATAAATGGTGGGTGATGGTGATAATTCGAGTTCCTTAAGGTCACTGAACTAACTGTATGTAACTTTTCAGAGTTGAGTCAGGAAAGTATATTCCTGCAATCAGATGACCACATGAGAATGCAAGTCAACTCAATGAAAGCAACAGTGGTGGTCAACTGAGTAGTGAGCACCCACTCTGTCATGTGAGGAAGCTGTCACTCACTCACTGAGCTTCGAAGATTATCAGCACTCCCCACCCTCTACCCTCCCCCTTCTCCCACCCCCTACCCCTTCCCCCTAACACTCCCCTCCCTTCCTCCTTCCTCCTTCCCCCTTCCTCCTTTCCCCACCCTCACCCCCAACTGATAGCAGAAGCCAGTCTAAGAAGTAAAACAGGTCTTTGGGACAGGTCTCTGTTTCCTTAGGTTGCTTAACTTCCTCCCTCTTTGTAGCTAAGGGGAAAGGATTTTGCTTCTCCTACAGAAAACAACTAGTGAAAGTCATTTAGCATTGGATCCTTAGTTAGTGGGGCTTCTGGCACACATTCATTGTCACTGGAGGTGATTCCTTCCAACCCAGCCTACACCTAGGCTTCTCTAATCAAGGAATGAGATGGATGACCTGGTACCAAATTCATACACATACTCAGCAGCATTCTACCACTTAGCACTATATGGCCTTTTGGGCAAGGTTCTCTTTCTAAAGGAAGGTAATTCGTAGACTGACTGAAAGCCCCAGTCTGCAGTGGAGAGCCTTGGGTTCTACTGGTTGGCTCATGTCACGAGAATGCTGTCTTCTCCCATGGGCAAGTGTTCCGGTTTGGATAACCCTATGAATTTACCACCTAGGCTTTCTTTGATTTTGGGTCTCACATTCAGAACTGCCTCTTACAAATTGTTCCTCCTCCTCCTCTTCTTCTTCCTCTTGCCTTCCTCATCCTCTTCTTTTTTTTGGGGGGGGGTGGTTTTTTTTTTTTTTTTGGTTTTTTTGTTTGTTTGTTTTTTTCGAGACAGAGTTTCTCTGTGTAGCCCTGGCTGTCCTGGAACTCACGCTGTAGACCAGGCTGGCCTCGAACTCAGAAATCCGCCTGCCTCTGCCTCCCAAGTGCTGTGATTAAAGGTGTGCGCCACCACCGCCTGGCCCCTCATCCTCTTCTTAATCTCCTTATCCTAGTTCTCTTTTTTAAAGACAGGGTCTCACACTATAACTCAGGTTCACATGAAACTTGCTGAAATCCTTCTGCCTCAGTTTCCCAAGTGCTAGGATTACAGGTGTGAGCTTCCACATCTGGCATCTTATAAAATTTTTAATTAGTGTTTAGGTTGGAGCCTAAAAAGTGTAGCCATCCAGAGATAATCAAGGCTCATTTTGCTAGCCTTGTGGTCAAGTGGCTCAATGGGGAAAGTAACACACGCCTTTGTTTTACATTTGTAAGCCAAGATCTCTAATGATGTCTTTAGTTTTGCTTCAAAGCTTATGAAATCCCTTATGTGCATAGTCTGGTAGAGGGATTGTTTTGTGACCAAAACAAGAAAACAATACAAAAAAAGAAATTATTCTTTTTTTTTTTTTTTTTAAGCATGGAGCACCATGTACAAAATGCCTGACCTGGAAAGATGAACCCAAAGAAGTCAGTAGCAGAGCCTTGTGTGTGTCCCCAGGACCTCGAATGGCTCCAATGGCTGCTGATATACTTCGGTAAATTAATTTCCCATTGAAGATTTTACATGTTTTTATTTGATCTAAAAATTATATATATTCAGATCTAGAAGATTTAGACTAACACAGAAGACATTAATTTCATTGTCTAAGATAATAGCTGTTAACTTTTGATGCACATTTAAAATGTTATGGATTTAGGTACATATTATTCATTCAAAAATAGGATCATGTGTTAACTTCCTTTTTACAATGCTCCTTCTTCTTCTCTTTCTCCTCCTTCTTTCATTTATGTCACACTTTCCAGTCACCTACCCCATTTCATTAAATATGTATCTTAATACATATTTACATACAAGGGCTTGTGAGGTAGCTCAGTAGGTAAAGCCATTTCCTACAGAAACCTGGAGACCTGAGTTTAATCTCAAGATCCCACATGCTTCCCCAAGTTGTCCTCTGACTCCCACACATGTGCTTCTACACACACACACACACACCACACACACAGGAAAATCCTGATTGCTGCCAAGCCTGAGAACTTGAGCTCTACCCAGAACCAACCTTCCCAGGAGTACCTGCATGCATTTGCATACCATATAAATCAATGCATTTAGAAAGGAAGGGGCTTCAAAATAAACATAAGACAAGAAAACTTGAGGAGTGATCTTCCATTTCTAGACACATTTTTTCCTATGTCTCACGATCCAAAGGGAAGGCTGCTGTGCTTTGAGATAGTTATGCTCTAGAGGGAACACCATACCAGGAGATGAGACGTCTACCTAACTTCTCATCCTGAGGTAGGCTTCACGAACCTGGCAACTAACAGAACACCTGTCCTCTAACACTTAGTTCCTCTGTGTTGTGAAGCTCATGGCAGTCAGATAAATGTGGAAGGCTAAAATTCAGGCAAACTGTAGCCCTGCTTTTGATTTCGGCTTCCATGCTTGCTTCCCTGCTTGTTCAGTCCCCACTCTTGCTTCCCCTGTGCTTGGCTGCGTGTGACCTTCTCTTGTTTCCCTGTGAAATTCATTCTCAGACAGGCCTCAGCTGGGTGGCCAGCAAATACCCAGCCTTTTCAGTCATTGGGAATTAGAAATAATCTTTCCCCAATGTGGTTGGTTTTTTTTTTTTTTTCAGTTGATCCTGAAGCCTTTGAAATGTAAATTACTCCAACCTGAAGCTCTGGAAACTGGACTCGACCCGGGCTCCGACTGGCCTCCAGGGTCTGCTGCTCCAAGCCCAGAGTAGGCAAGATCCTGTGGCCTGCTTCCGAAAATCAAAGGGGCATTGTTCAACTAATGTTCTCCACCAGAAAGCCTAGATTAGTCAGTAATTCCGCCCCCCTCAGTCTTTAGTATCAAACCTCGGTTAATATGGCTTCCTCTGGTCACTGGTCTCAGGTAACTCAAAAAGAGAAATGCTTATGACGTCTTTGGAGAGTCAAGATCAAGTGAATTTGCTCTCTGAGTTTCCACGGTGGTTAAAAATGAGGACTCTGAGGTCGCAGGGCACTGTTCCTGGGCTTGGCATGGAGCAGGCACAAACACAGGTATTAGTAATGAAATGGGTCCCAAAAGCTATACCAGATAAGGAATGCTCCAGCTGGTCAGAGATTTCTTTGTGGTCTCTGCCCCACTCTTCTTCGAGCTAGCCCTGACAATGGAGCTTAGTCAGCTCCCGCCAGAGAAGAGAATGGGCTCCTTGGCCTGATCACCACCTGCCGTGCTTCCTGCTAGACTGCCTGGGACCCTGTCTTGGCTTTTCCAGTAAATGCCCGATGGCCACACGCGTTATCTCCGTAGGCTCCTGGAATCCCTCTCAAATGATAGTATCGGAATGTAAAAGGCACAGGCCTCGAGGACAAAGGGAACCGAGGAGGCGATGCAGCTGACAGATAGCTACGAAATCCTGGAAGCTGGAAAACAGACAGATTAGTGGTGCCTGACTCAGCAGACAGGATAGCTTTCCTGGGTGGGTTGAACAAAATGGAGACAACCGCCCACAAAGTGCCAACGAAATCTATGGATTGATTTGCTGTGTCTGATGGAGGGAGTTGAGAGGAGATAGGTGATTGATTCTAACTCCCTTCAACAGGAACGCTCGGAAAAAGTCAGTCCAAGTCAAAGCAGGATGGACTGGCTCAAAATTGGTGGCATCAGCTTTTTCTGGAGAGTCAGAGTGGACCCAAATGCCGGAGAGTTAGCAATGAGCCCTCCAGATGCCCGCTTGTAACCTGTGCATCTGTTTTGGCAGAAGGGCGGAGCCTTTCCCGCTTAAGGAAGTTGAGTTGTAGGTGGCATTCACTGTCTTGGAGACTTCAGGCACAAGTGAGGGCAGGGGGGATATTTGATCTTAAAAACTCAAAAGACAAACTGAACAGAACCCCACAGTGACAACACCTCCTACCTCAGCCCCTCTCTACCTGACTCTCCAAAAGCTGGCAATCTGGCCTTACCACACCTCACCATGGCTCCTTGGCAGGTTGGTTTAATTGTGGATTAAAGCAAAAAGTTGGAGGGCAGAGGTATGAATACTGAAGAGTCACCTAAAGACCCAGACAGGCCCCCAGTTAGCAGTCTCCATTCCCAACACCAAGGCTCTGAGGGGCTTCATTCTGAAAATCAAGGCAAGCAGGGGTCACTCCGCATTTGTAGAGCCTTCAAACATGATGAGGAAATCCAAAGAACTTGAGAAAAAGGAAGGAACCTGCACCATTCAGAAGATCTCTATCCAGATTTAAGAATTCCAGAGTCAGGTTTCCAAGAAGTTTCCAGATAATTATTTTAAAAAACAAAAAAACAATCAAAACAACAACAAAACAAATGCAAATCTTCCAACTGCCAAGAAAGTGTATTTTCAAAATCCAATGGCACAACATTTAATAACAGTAGGTAAAAAGAAGATATATGAAAGCATTGTCTTAAAATCTCGGACAGAAACAGTTTCAAAGTACAGGTGTCCCTACCCAGTTCAAGTGCTGATTAAATGTGAGTGGAGAAAGAGCGCCAGATTTAAAAGATCTCTGAAACTCCCGTACCACAAACCCTTCATCGGGAAAGTAGCTACAGAACACTGTTAGTAAAGAATACTTTTTATTTTTACATTTTTAGTTGTGTGTGTAGGCACCTGTATAGAGGTCAGAGGAAAAGAGGACAACCTGTAGCAGTTGTTCTTTTTAATGTGTGGGTCACAGGGATTGAACTCATGTGGCCGGAGCTCGCAGTAAATGCCCTCACATAGAAAGCCATCTTTCCAGCCCACTAAACAGTTAATAAAGTAAAAAAAAAAAAAAAAAAAAAAGCAGGGTGCAGTGAGGCACGCAGGAAGAATGTGAGTTCAAGTCCAGCCTGGGCAGCATAAGGAGAACCTTATTTCAAAACAACAATAGCAATAATTAGAAAACAGGAAAAGAGGGGCTAAGGCATAAGTCAGTGACTGAGCTCTGAAGTCTATGTATGAGGCCCCTGGTTTAGGATCTCTGATGTTTGGAAGAAAGAGCAAAACAGGAGGAGAAAAAAAATGCAGAATGAAGTGGGGAGAAAGGAAGACATGGGATGTGGCAAAAATGGAGTAATGAGACTGATGACCCACCTACCTGAAATCAACATAAAGCCAAATGTAACGTGAGAAACAATGTCTCTTGGGATATTAGCTGTTAGCTGACAGAGACCAATGATCCTGGGGTGGAATAAATACAAGGCGTGCTGTGAGCTGAAAGGGTGAATCCAGGGGTTCCCTGAGCTCCTACCAAGAGGATGAAATTAAGTCAGCTAGCACCTATGGGATAGAACAACGGAGCTTGACAAGAAGGAAGAGAGCTTCCAACAACTAGAGGTATCCCTCAAATGCTCAGGTAAGT
The DNA here is from genome assembly GCF_004785775.1 of Grammomys surdaster. Lineage (NCBI taxonomy): Eukaryota > Metazoa > Chordata > Mammalia > Rodentia > Muridae > Grammomys > Grammomys surdaster. The sequence continues at coordinate 3,279,462 of NW_021604657.1, forward strand.
GCTTATCACTGTGTATGAGCGAGAAAAGCAGCCAAGGTGACAAATCGAAAATTAGACATAGAGCTGGGACAGGTGCCTGTTCCCGGAACTCAGTTCATAAGGCATCAGGTAGAGTGCTAAGAAGAGGTTTGCTTCTAGCTTTAGGAGAGTCACCCCTAGACTAACCACTGCTTGCTTCCAGCCTAAGAAAGATTAAAAGCAAGAATCCAAATGATCACATTTCTTCCATGTAATTTAACTTTATTTATTTTTTCCAAGAATGCAAGGATATCTAGCCAATGTAGAGTAAATATACAATGTCTGGTATCTACTAATAATAATTTAAAAAACCCACCAGGAAAAGAACTCAGAAGATGGACTTTCATACCAAGAAGAAAACTCAGTCAAGGGGAACTGACTCAGAAATAGCAGAGGTACTGCTATTTACTAGACAATAACACAATAATACACATAATACTAGACAAAGACACAAGTAGCTATGATTATTGCATTATACATTTCCAAGTAGCAAAGGTTAGAGAAGAGATTGGACGTAAAGATTCCAGGTGTAGAGATAGAAGATGTAACTAGAGAGCACGTGGAACTGGAGGAGAAACTTTCCATATCCAATATGAGAAGCACCTTGGATAGAGTCGTGTTACATTGCATGTTGCAGACAAAAAGATTTGTGACTTAGTCCATTTTCCATTCCTACAACGTAATACCAGAGCCTGTGTGAGTTATAAACAGTGGAAGTTTATCAGGTCATGGTTTTAGAGGGATGTCCAGAATAGAGAGGCTGCCTGTTGTGTTTCTCTTTCTTGGGTATCATTGTCCGGTGAAGGCCTTCACATGTTGGGAGAGTATCAGAGAAAAAGAAAGGGGTGCTCAATCTCACTGCTGTCCTGTAATTAGCTCTCTTTTGTCCTATTCATGAAATCGGTGCCTATTTTTGGTCTAGGTACCTCCTATAAGTTCAACCTTTCTACACTACTGCAATGAAGGGGACATTCACAATATAACAATGAGCTTGAAGACGTGACCATAGAAAGAATCCAGAATAAAACAGAAAAGACTTGGACAAAATGAAACAGAGGCTAGATGAGATGCCGTGCTCAAGCCCTACCCTCCTCTCTCTTTCTTTTTTCTTTCTTTCTTCCTTCCTTTCTCTCTCTCTCTCTTTCTTTCTTTCTTTCTTTCTTTCTTTCTTTCTTTCTTTCTTTCTTTCCTTCTTTCTTTCCTTTCAGGCAGAGTCTCACTCTGTAACCCAGGCTCTCATCAAACTTTTGACAATCCTCCTTCCTGCCTTAGCCTCCTACTTGTGGAATTACAGGTAATAAACCACTACTTGAGAAGCCAAGCCAAGGCTGGAGGATGAATTGAGCTCAGGAGTTTGGAGCCAGCCTGGCTTCTAACAAAACAAGACAAAACAAAGCAAAAGACATCAATAAAATGTGGGGCAGATTTAAGCACTGAAACCAAAGGAAGGATTACTGAGGAGTGGACTCCAAAAATCAAGTGATTACCTAGAGTGCAAGCCAAAGGATAAGGCTTCCACATTGAATGTGGATTGGATTTACTGACTCATTGTTAAAGAAAGAGAAAAGGTAGATTCGAAGGTGAGTCACTGGAATGTTAATGCCCCACCCCTAAAGCAAAAATTTGGAGGCAGAAAAATATTCCACCCAGATTTGACAGAATGTATAAACTCACAGATCCAAGAGACTGAAAGGAACAAGGGGAAAAAAATGGTATCAATTGGGATAGCCAGATTTCTTAAACCTTATGATAAGATGAAAAATTTTTTTAAAGAGCCACAGGGGGAGCCTATCTCTATATGAAGGGAAAAGAGATAAGGATAAACCAAGAGGTCTCAACTAAGTGATGCAAGCTCAAAAATGAAGCAAGGAGAGAATGAAAAATAGGCGACACAGAAATCACGCAATGAATTTTTTTTTTTTCAAAAATCAAAAATGTGGGTCAGTAAGACAGCTCAGCTCTCGGGTGTGTACCGAACAAGTCTGGTTGTTTGAATTCTATCTTCAGAACCCATGTAAAGGTAGAAGGAGAGAATTAACTTCATAGAGCTGTCTCCTGTCCTCCACATACACCTTAGCAAGCACACACACACACACACACACACACACACACACACACACACACAGAGACAGAGACAGAGAGAGACAGAGACAGAGACAGGATAGATAGGCAGGCAGGCAGGCAGAATAATAATAATTTTACCAAAAAACTCAAGAGTGTGATACTTTTTCGTGTAAAGGCTGAAATGACTGAGCATCATGCCTGTACTGTAAAAGATGCTAAAGAACGTGCTTCAAGCAGGAGAAAAGTGATGTGGGGGGAAATGTGAATCTCCACAGGGATGGAGGAGACTGGGAATGCCAGCTGCAGGGATGACTGTAGGGATGGAGGAGACTGGGAATGCCAGCTGCAGGGATGACTGTAAATGCTGTTTATTGTTGTCTCTCTTGCTCATGAGATACTATCTTACCATGAGTCCATGGTTCTGCTGGTATTCTCTATGAAGACCAGGCTAGGTCAAGTTCTCAACAATCCTCCAGCCTCAGCCTCTTTTGTTCTAGGATGTACAGGCCTACGAGGCCATGATTTGCCACAAAGCTGGTTTTATTATTTTTAAAATTTCTTTAGAAGATAAAATGAACCAAAGCAAAATTATTAGTAAAGTATTAACAAATTGGTGAAATATTTAGTAGTAAAATGGTGAGATTAGCTCAAAGCTCTGCAGAAACTACAGATGGAAATATGTAATCATCATGGAACAGCAGAATACCACATTAAAATAGCTCTGTAACATAAAAATAAATACTGTGAATCTGGACCTGGTGCTGCCTATAATCTCAGCAGTGGAGAGGATTACAAGTTCAGTGAAACCTGAGCTACAATTCATAGTGAAGTTCTATCTCAACACAACAAACAAGAAGTATATGCATACATTGTGGAACATAAAAACAACACAGTAAACTTGGTTCGTTTAACACAACAGAGTTTTAGCTATTGAGTTAACAGGGTGGTGAGAATAGAATCATGTACCACAAAAAAAAAAAAATCTCAGCTAAGAAAAACAAATACAGGAAAAGGGGACAAAACAGATTACAGAAAAATCAATACTCAAAATTCTAGATTTTTTTCAACCAAAATACATCATAACTGTGTTCAATATGAACAGAATACCTTCCAGGCGGCCATCATTGAGACACATCTTCTAGTATGTCTAACAGCAGGCAGTGCCCTTCCCTTGGGCATGAGCTGTGCTTATGACTCACTAAAAGAATGGAAACGATGGGCTAGTGTGTGGTTGGAAACCCGGTCATAAAGGGAGGGTAGCTTTGCTTTTGCATTTCCTCAGTCTTCTCTCTGTCTTTCCTAGCATCATCACATGGGGGAACATTAGAATGGTCCTGTGAGTGGCACTTGTGATTAGAAGGTATCCTCCTGCCAACAGCCTCCTGAGTGAGCACAGATTTAGGCCCTTAAATCCCAAGCAAAATCTGAGAGTGCAGTCCCCTTCACAGTAAACTTTGGGGGACCTTGAGTCAGATCCTCCCACCAAAGCTGTTTCAGGGTTCCAGCCCTCAGAAACCAGTGCAATTAATGTTTTAAAGAAGTATTTTACACTCTTTTATTTCATAGTAATCTGTTACATGAGAGTAAAGAATTATCACATTATTTTAAATCAGACTGAACTTAAAATAAAAGGCAAGATTACATTTTCACTCACAATTAGATGGCTAGTATATTAGACACATAAATGTAATTTAAAAAAAGACAAAAATCAGAAAGTAGTAAGTGTTGGCAAGGCAGTTCAGAAACGGGAACCCTGGCGTTTCACAGTAGGACTCTAAAATGATGCAGCCACTGTAGAAACTGTATGGGTGTCCTTAAATGTAGACACAAAGGATTGCTGTGACCCAGCAATGTCACTCCTGCGCACACACACCCTAAAGAGCAGCCAGCAGAGACTCAGATACTTTCATACCAAGGTTCACAATGGCCTTGTTCACAACAGCCTTGTTCACAATAGCCTTGTTCACAACAGCCAAAGTGGAAGTGACCCAAGTTCTCACTAACAGATGGGTGTGTTAACCAATATTCTTTGTTAATTATTCAAAATTAAATGTTGCTACGTACTACGACATAGATGGAAATTCAAAGATAATATACTAAAAAGGAAAAAGAAAGGGGAAGGGAGAAGCAGGAAAAGAGGAGGGGAGAGAAGAAGGAAGAGGAAGAAGAGGAAAGGGCAAAGGAAGAAGAACAGGAAGAGGAAGGAGAGAAGGAAGAGGAAGATAAATATGCAAAAATCAATTGCATAGCTGGTTTCTGTTTTGGTTTGTTTTGGAGACAGGGTTTCACTACATAGCTCCTACCTCAGCTTCCAGACAGATGGTTTGATTACTGGACTAAAAGAACATACCCAGCCCCTCAGTTGTACACCTAGACATTTGAAACAAGGACTCAGAAATTGAAATAAAATCAATTTCATTTACTACAGCATCAAAAATATTAGCAACTAAGAGATAAAACTGATAAAGGGTACAGAAGGCTACTTATTGAAAACCATAACCCACTACTGACACTCATGAATAAATAATGGAGAGCTATTTGTTCACTGATCCTATCACAATATTCTTGAAGCCAGTCCTCAGGAAGTTTCTCCAGATTCAACACAGTGCCAATCAAATCCCTTTACAGTTTTTTAAAATATAAATTTGGCATGGTGATTCTAAAAGTTACACAGGGATGAAAAGGATCTAAAATACCAAAAAAAAAAAAAAAAAAAAAAAGTTTTAGGGAAAAAGAACAAAGCTGAAAGCTGAGCATATGTGACTTCGAGACTTATATAGCTTTAAAAATCAAAGTTATATACATCAGCCAGCTTTCGCTCCCGGTAATAAATACCTGAAATGATTAACTTGTAAAGAGCAAATTTTAGTTTGCCTCCTCAGATTGGAAGGTTTTGGTTGCCACGTGTCTGATGACCAGATATAAGGCAAAAGTCACTCCTGGAAGTTGTCCTGTGATCACTACATGTGCAGTCTCATGGCATGGGTGTGCCCACACGCAAACACACACACACACACACACACACACACACACCAGGTGTGTTGGTATAGTATATATCCTATAATTGAGTCAAGAAGGTCAAGAGTTCAAGGCCATCATTAACCAGACAAATAGTTTGAAATCAATCTGGTTCACATGAGACCCGGTCTCATAAACACAAAAGAAAAAAATTAAAAGAGCAAAAAAACAATGAGGGGGGGAGGGAGGGAGAGAGGAAGAAAGGAAGGAAGAAAGGAGGGAAGGAAGGAAGGAAGGAAGGAAGGAAGGAAGGAAGGAAGGAAGGAAGGAAGGAGAAAGACAGACAGACTTCTATAGTGCCCTACCTTCCCAATCCCAGATATTTGCCCAGAATTTCAAAATGATACATTTATCTCTGCAATACTTTTTACTTGAATGTTCAAAGCATCTTCACTTGTAACAGCTAAAGAATAGAAACTACCCAGATGTCTCCAATGGAAAATAGACAGAAAAACTGAAACATCTGAGTTAAATAAGGACTACCATTCTCACAACAGAAAGTGCAAAAGTGTTAATACAACCAAGACCATGGATAAATGGTAAAAAAAAAAAAAAAAAAAAAAAGTTCTGAGAAGACCAAGCCAGATAAAAACAACTACATCCCATATGAATCCAGTTTTATAGAAGATTACAACTAGTCCATGATGAAAAAGCAGATCTGTGGTTGCCTGGGTGGGGGAATGGCAGGAGATGGGGATTAAAGAAGCACAGGGATATGTTCATTATCCTGATTATGCTGATGGTGTCACAAATTCATTTGTACATATGTCAAACCTGATCAAACAGTGTATTTTAATGTGTGAAGTTTGTTACTCATTAATTATTCCTCAATAAGCTATTTTAAAATAAGAAGAACCAGGGCTAAGGAAATAGTAAAGTCAGTAGGGTACAAGGGCATGATTGCCATTCCAAGCCCTCTAAGAAAACAAGTCCAGCTCAGAGCAGCAAGATGACCCAGCAGGTAAAGGCACTTGCCACCCAGCCTGCTCTGAGTTTGCACCCTGGAACACATATGATCAAAGGCGAGTCCTAACTCACACGTGTTGTCTCTCTGCTCTCCGCACACACACTGTGGCATGTATGCACCCACAAACACTCATGCTCACACAAGATGAACAGGTAAATGTAATTTTTAAAAGTTTAACCCAGGCTCTCTGCTCCTCCCCGTTCCAGAGATCGCCGCATCTTCTTGTGCAGTGCCAGCCTCATCCCGTAGACAAAATGGTGAAGGTCAGTGTGAACGGATTTGGCCGTATTGGGCGCCTGGTTACCAGGGCTGCCTTTTGCTCTCCATCTGGTGGCAAAGTGGAGATTGTTGCCATCAACGACCCCTTCATTGACCTCAACTACATGGTCTACATGTTCCAGTATGACTCCACCCATGGCAAGTTCAACGGCACAGTCAAGGCTGAGAATGGGAAGCTTGTCATCAACAGGAAGGCCATCACCATCTTCCCGGAGCGAGATCCCGCTAACATCAAATGGGCCGATGCTGGTGCTGAGTATGTTGTGGAGTCCACTGGCGTCTTCACCACCATGGAGAAGGCCGGGGCCCACTTGAAGGGTGGGGCCAAAAGGGTCATCATCTCTGCCCCTTCTGCTGATGCCCCCATGTTTGTGATGGGTGTGAACCACGAGAAGTACGACAACTCGATCAAGATTGTCAGCAATGCGTCCTGCACCACCAACTGCTTAGCCCCCCTGGCCAAGGTCATCCATGACAACTTTGGCATTGTGGAAGGGCTCATGACCACAGTCCATACCACCACTGCCACTCAGAAGACTGTGGATGGCCCCTCTGGAAAGCTGTGGCGTGATGGCCGTGGGGCTGCCCAGAACATCATCCCTGCATCCACTGGTGCTGCCAAGGCTGTGGGCAAGGTCATCCCAGAGCTGAACGGGAAGCTCACTGGCATGGCCTTCCGTGTTCCTACCCCCAATGTATCTGTTGTGGATCTGACATGCCGCCTGGAGAAACCTGCCAAGTATGATGACATCAAGAAGGTTGTGAAGCAGGCATCTGAGGGCCCACTGAAGGGCATCCTGGGCTACACTGAGGACCAGGTTGTCTCCTGTGACTTCAACAGCAACTCCCACTCCTCCACCTTTGATGCTGGGGCTGGCATTGCTCTCAATGACAACTTTGTAAAGCTCATTTCCTGGTAGGACAATGAATACGGCTACAGCAACAGGGTCGTGGACCTCATGGCCTACATGGCCTCCAAGGAGTAAGAAACCCTGGACCACCCACCCCAGCAAGGACACTGAGAGCAAGAGAGAGGCCCTTGGTTGCTGAGGAGTCCCTGTCCCCAACACTGAGCATCTCCCTCACAATTTCCTTCCCAGACCCCCAATAACAACAGGAGGGGCCGAGGGAGCCCTCCTTACTCTCTGAGATACCATCAATAAAGGTTCGCTGCACCCCAAAAAAAAAAAAAGTTTAACCCAGACCACATATGCGGTATTAGTTATTTTCCTGTTGCTTAAAAACAAAACAAACAAACAAAAAAAATACCCCACTCATGACCAAATGCAACCTACAGAAGAGTTTCCTGTAGCTTACAGTTCCAAAGACAAGACTCCATGATGGTGGGGTAAGAAGGGTGGGCATGATAGCAGGAACGAAATGTGAGGGGTCCCACAGAAAACAGTGGGAAGAGGCTATGAGCTTTGCTCTTAACGCTCACCCTAGGTAGGCAAAGCACTTTCTCCAGCCAGGCTACACCACCTTTCCCAACAGCAAGGCCAACTGGGGATCAAATACTTGAGTCTATGGGAGACATTCCTCATTCAAACTACCACATGCATGCAAGTGAAATGTCAGCACTGGGATGACAGAGACAGGCAGATCCCTGGGGTTCAATGACCATATTGAAAAGCTCAATTAGTGAGCTCCAAGCCTATGAGAAACCTTTTCTCAGAAGCGCAAAGGGGACAGTTTCTGAGGTACAATATGCAAGGCTGTCCTCTGTCTTCAACACACACACACATACACACACACACACACGAACACTCAGAACATGCTCATACATATACACCCATTATAAAAGAGGAAGAACAGAAAGCTTTGGAAAGCATGATATCCAGGACTCTAGGAATTCAAAACAAGAGAAAGACAATTATATGAGTCACCATGGTAGTAAAGACACAAGACTCAGTACACAGCTGAGTGTGAAGGAACAGTCAACCTGGACTGTAATAAGGAGACAGTGTTCTCGGGAGTGTCTCCAAGAACCAAGAGGAAGACTTACCTGCTTGTATTTGAATGCACTAATTAATAGACAATAGAAATAACATCTAACTCAGTGGTTCTCAACCCACTAATGCTGTGGCCCTTTCATACAGTTCCTCGTGTTGTGGTGATCCCCGAACTTAAAATCATTTTCATCACTACCTCATAACTGTAATTTTGCTGCATTTGCTACTGTTATGGATCATAATGTAAATATCTGACATGCAAGTCACCTGATATTTGACCCCTGTGAAAAGGTCATTTGACATTGTATGCCCCCCCCCAGAGGGGTCACAACCTACAGGTTGAGAACCATTGATCTAACTGGTAAGCTTGGCTATGTGATAGATCCATAGAAAGCATAGTCAAGAAAATGGAACTATTGTAAGTCCTAGGAAAGCATAGGAAGCTGTTTGAAAGATGTAACATAGTAGGAAGCATGGCTGTATTCTAATTATATTCACCTAGGCATGAAAAGGTAAGTAGAGATCACTTATTTAGCCAACCTTGGGTTCACAGGGGGTGGAGTGAGAGGGACAAACATGAGAATCTTATTGCAGCTTCACAGACAGTTGGCAGAGTATGTTAGAGCTAGAATTCTGACTCCCAAGAAGTTGGAAGGAAAGTAGGACTAAAAGTAGCATATCAAGAAATAGCAGTGTGGGGCAGATGGATGTGAATGGCTGAGAGGTAGCTGCCGGAAGTAATCACACAGTAGATGTCTCTAGGAACAGTAGTAGGAATGGGGAGTCCTTGACCATCGCTGTACTGTTTGCGTTCAAAAGCCAACGCTCTCTGACTTTTTAAACTATACACATATATGCCTTGGGCAAGACACAATGAAATTTAAGAAAGCGTTTAAAAAGAAAGGAACAGAAAGGGGGCTGGAGAGATGGCTCAGTGGTTAAGAGCACTGACTGCTCTTCCAGAGGTCCTGAGTTCAATTCCCAGCAACCACATGGTGGCTCACAACCATCTGTAATTCGATCCAATGTCCTCTTCTGGTGTGTCTGAAGACAGCAACAGTGTACTCACATGCATAAAATAAATAAATCTTAAAAAAAAAAAAAAAAAAAGAAAGGAACAGAAAAAGAAAGAAAGAAAGAACATCAAAAGAGTATGGGTAACAATGAAAGTGATCCTGGGCTCCTTATTGCTTCCTATTCTGTCTAAAATTCTTCAAGGTTATTTATCACTCTCATTTAAAAAAAATCAAATAAGTAGATCAATAAATGCATGAACAAACCCCATCACATTTACTATTCTCCGTAGGTTAGAAGACATGACAAATGAAGATGGGAAATGCCAGAGACAGGAGCAGCTGGCAAAGTTCCTGGTCCCCAGAGTAGCCTCCCCTGAGAAATGACAATGGCAACACTCCAGGATAGAAGCGTGGCTTCCTGAGAGTCCAGGGCATGTTTACTACAATAAGGGACAGCCTCTAACACATATTCCCACACATACCACCACAATGACAACTCCATAGCCCCCCGCCCCTACACACATGCACACACACACACACACACACACACACACCATCCAGATTAGTAGGAGATCTCCACCACTGATAAGATCATCTTCACCTTTATTCTTTGAAAAAGTCTCCTAAATTAGGAATAGTGGTCCAATTCCCAGTCCCAGTTTCTCAGCAGACTGAGAAAGGAGAATCATTTGAGCCGAATTCACAATGAACCCAGGTCAACGGAGTAAGATTCCAATCTCAAGACAAAACATAATACAACCCACACATTGCCATTTGATAGCTAGGTCTTTTAGATGCTTAATGGAAGTAAGAAGGAAAGGGAGGCAGGAGGTATGGAAAATGGTTCAGCAGTTAATAACCCTGGCTGTCCATCTAGAGGACCTGGGTTCACTTCCCAGCGCCCACATGATGGTTCACAAACATTTGTAACTCTAGTCTCAGGTGATCTGATGCTTTCCTCTGATCTCCATGGACAGCAAGCATTCAAGTGGTACACATCATACAAACAAAATACCCAGCCGCATAAAATGTGTAATTTTTTCAAAGGGGGGGTGGTGAGAACTGAAATGGCCAATCAAGTGCTATCTTAGAATATTCTAGAAATTTTGTAGCAAGATACTAGAAAATGAGGTCTTTGCATATATGGAGCTATTAAGGTCCAAAAGGAATTTATTTTTCCCCCTTTAATAGGAAAAATGAAGAAAACCAAGAAATTTTGTAGGCTTAATTTGAACCCAAGAGCCTCTGGCTTCTTTGCCTCCTAGTTTCTTTTCCTCCATCCCTTCATCCCTCCTTTATTACTTTTCTTTCCTTCCAAAGCTATTTATACTTCATCCAAATAAAATGCTAAACTCTGGGCTGCCCAGAACTCTTACTATAGAGGATACCTGAACATATAATAAATAAATGAACATAGATCAAGAACTTTTGAGGTTCACAAAGCCAGATGATGAAGGCAATATGTAGGCAACAATACCTTGATGTGTCAGAAAGATGCTGAAGCATAACATTTGCTAAACAAAATGGTGTACGCCAAGATTGAGAGGGAAAGATGAAAAGACATTACCCACACCCAGGCTAAGTCCTGCTGACGAGATATACACACCCAACCCTGAGCCTTATTCTTCTCCTCGTCTGCTTTCAGACCATGAGAGATAGTTGTCTATTTAAAGGCTACCAAAGGGATTTCTTGTCTGTTCCACTTGACTTTTGTAATCCCTTTCCCTCAGTGTTCCCATCGTCTACTCTGGGGTGAACAGTTCTCATCCTAAACATTCAACTCCACTTGTCTTCCCTTTACACCAACACCTGAGTTAGTAGTGTATCCCAAACCAGCTCCTTTCCACGTACCCCTTGAACTTCTGATCCCCCTGCCTCCACTTCTCAAGTGCTAGGATTACACTCATGTGCCAACCCTACGCTACCCAACCCTACACTACACTACTCTATCCTTAGTCCTATCCTGGCCCTACAAAAATCTGGTAGAAGGGACAGCAAAGCTCCTCTGTATGGAGTCAGAGATCAGAAAGCCTGAGACTCAAAGTAGTCTTTTTCTTGTCCCACCTGGAGAAATTCCACCCAGCTCTAGACTGCTGCTGATAGCAGCTCTTCCAAATTCTCTGAGTGTGCAGGACCTGTCTGAGGAGCAGATATGAGTGGGTTACTTTCAGGTTGTGGCAGCCGTGCCCTCATTGCTGCCTTCCTGCTTGTCCTGAATGGCTTCCACACTGCTTGGACATGCACTTACCATGCTCCATTTCTTCACTAGACAACGGGAGATGGAAAGCCCTTGAACTTTAAAGTCAAGCTCAATTCTCCTGCTGACTCCCTGAAGCCACTTCACTAAGGAACGTCCATTTCCTGTTCTAGAATACTAGTATAATTTTACCATCCATCATCCTTCTACATGTAGTCCATCTACATCTGCAAACTGGTTTTACTGACAGCAACCACGCTACTTGCTGCAGAGTGGGGGCTGGGTAAAAATGAACACCAGGCTCAGAGCATTCCCTCTGAATTTCCCACATACGTTCTACCCTGGTAGTGAGAGGGCAGGAGGTAGGGGCTCAGGGAAATCCATTGTATCTAGTGTTTAGCAATGTGGCCTCTAAAAAAAAAATGACTGTTTGCAAGTCTCATTTCTTCCTTCTCCTGCAGCTGTCAGAGGCTAGAATTACACAGGGACCATGGCCAGGTTTTTCGGAGATGGGTCTGTGGGGGGAGAGACTTTCTCAGACGAAAGAGATAACATACCAGGTCAGTGGTCCCCTCCAGTAACTATGTCATCTGGCAGAACAACCAAAGGGAGGAAGAATTTCCCCTGTACCTGACAACAACAGTTTTTCTAAGTAAAATATGTTGAAGCTGAGAGGTTTTTCTTGGCCGAGCACTGTACCATTAACTCAAGATTAAATGCATCCTGTCCAAATTCTTTTGCTACTTGTAATGGGCCTCTGGCTCGAGGCATCCAGATGTTGATTCCACACATGCCTAGGGAAAAGAAGTTAATTGTTCTCGTCTACAAGTGTGGAAGTGGGGCTGTGATGACTGCCCCTTATACCCTCTCTACAACTCCCAGATGACCAGAAAGTTCTCGTTGCTCTCTCTAGCTTCCAGCACTGTTGCCAGCTGACAGGCAACAATGAAGCTGATGCCCATAGCGGGCCTCCTCCCTGGACACTGCTCTTGCCCGGAGGCAGGCGCAACACTCCAAGTTCTACTCCAGTCAAGGCAGTCCCGGTGATTGGCAGAGGCTATATGAGGCTACAAAAGCCCCAACTCCATTCTCCAGTTTGGGATAACTCAGAAGGGCCACTGCAGCTCCGAGTTCTTCCTCTCTGGAGTCACTAAACACGACTGTGAATTTGGTAAGCTTTAGACTCCTTATGCATAGGAGGGATTTTCTAAATTGGGTTAATTGAGGTGGCAAGACTCACCCTGAATATGGGCACTGTTCCATGGGCTTGAGTTCTAGACTGAGGAAAAAATGGAACGTGAGCTGAGCACCAGCATTCATGAATCCCTGCTCCCTGACTGTGGATTCAATGTGACCTTCTGCCTCATGTTCCCACCATGACATCTGTGGCTTCAAACTGTGAGCTAAGACACAGTTTGTGAGTTGCTTCCCCCTCCCCCCCGAATGTTTTTGCCACAGTGATGAGAAAATTGACAAATATATCTCAGATTAACAGATCGCATGTTGTAAAAGTAGAGTTCATCTTCTGGAGGTCAAGTTCACTTCTTTCATTCCTTCATATCACAGGCTGTTCCTGGGGAAATACTCCAGTACATTGACTGTGCATGCAGGGAATTTGGCATCCACATGGTTTGAAGAAGCAGACTCTAAGAAAGGCCTAATTCCATGGAGTTAGATCTCACTAGCTGACTGACCATGAACATCCACTGATGACACCAAGATGCTTTTTACTTTGCTGATAATTCTATGATGGGTGTACCCATATGATGGTGAAGTTTGGATGTAGATTGTTATACTGTCTTTATCTTGATTATATTCAATGTCAGGATCAAAGCCTGTGGTCCCAGTCTACAAAGCTTTTCCAGAGAGGCTCCACCATTTTTCACTCAGTGATGTTGCTTAGCTTGGGGTCACTCATTCCACTTCTGGCTAAAGAAAATGGGAATCAGAAAAGCTACCTATCTTGCTCACAGCTTCTCCCATATTCCAGGCCTCCTTTCAAATCCACTGTTCTTTCTGCCGCACATGTGCCCATGGTATCTGAGCAGGGTGGGGAAGGGCAGACCTGGGACATGTGTTGTATTGTACTACAGAGAAACTAAGTTTTGAGGAGAGCTGTGTTTGCATCCTGGACCTCCCCTTGGGTAAGCCTGGGTTTACTTTGCTGTCCCTAGCCCCAGCTTTCTCATCTGAAAAATGGGACCTAGCACTCTCATGTATGAAAGATTTTTTTTTATGACTAAAGGATATCACAGTTACAAGGAAGGGTATTCATTCCCTTTCACCCTTGCTCTCCAAGAACAAATGCAGGCAAGCACATCAACATTAAGAGGAAGCAGGTAAAGGAAGCACAGAGCAGGCTGGAAAGATAGCTTAGTGGCAAAGAGCACTTGTTGCTCTCGCAGGGGGCCCAGGTTCAGTTTCTAGCACCCTCACGGTAGCTCACAAACATCTGTAACTCCAGTTCCAAGAGACATGATGCCCTCTTCTAAAAACTAAACAGAAGAGCTTGGTACCCACTGACCAGGTAGTATGCCAAGGCTCGCAGAAGCAGGGCAGACTGCTGCCTATCCTCCCTGACTTCAATCAAGGATGATGCCCAGACTGCGGGCTACTCCATGTGAGCTTTCAAGACATTGATATCAAGCCGTTTTGCCTACTCAGCCTTTCTGTGCCCAGTGTACTTTTCCTTGTCCTTTCAGCCCCGTGTCTGTTCTGAGCCTCCGTTTTCACTCACCTCGTTCTGCACTAATAATAGCTTCTGCACTGATCACCTGGCCTCGTGTCAGGGCCAGGGCCTTTTCTTCACCACATGCTCTACACAGCTCTAAAAAAGAGTGTCTTGAGAGCATACACTCCACCTTAGTTCCTGGAGACTTTCCATGTCATCACTGGGAATAAAACTTGTCAAGATTCCACAGATCTCTTCCTTCTTCCTATTCTTTTGCTTTTGCCTTTTCTGCCTTCATGTCCCCTCACACGGAGTGTGTCTCCTGTTTACTGCATCTTCTGCCTCAGTTTGGCTGGCACTTCATTCACCCAGTATCTCCTTTGTTCTGGATTTACTGAGAGTCAACCATGTTCTGGGCAGTGTGCTTTGCCATCAAGTTCAATCAAGACAAAACAGACAGAAACACAGGGCATGTGTGATTTTGGTTACAATGGTAACTATGAGTCAGAGCTGTGCAGGCAAAGACCTAGAGATGTATGGGACTCTGCTTTTGGTCTGAACACATGGACACGAAGGGCTAAGTCCACAGAGAAGAGAAGGAGTCAGTCATGCCAAGTTAGGTTGTAGTAATGGATACAGAACTTCAAGGGTCTAAAGCAGTGGCTCTCACCCTTCTTAATCCTGCAACCTTTTAACACAGTTCCTCATGTTGTGGTGACCCTCAAATATAAAATTCTTTTCATTGCTACTTCATAACTACAACTTTGCTACCGTTGTGAATCATAATATAAATATCTGTGTTTTCCTATGACCTTTGGGAAAAGGTCATCCAACCTCCAAAAGGCTGAAAATCTCTGGTCTAGGAAAATAGGTACACAAACCCAGATGAGCATGTAACTGGAGCATATAACTGGTTTTCAGAGGGTGTCAGAACCCTCTCAAGTATGTAAGTTCTGCAGGCTTCTTCCCTTGTCTCCTCTAGCTGTCCTCCTGATCCCAAACTTCCTGCCCATCCTACATATGCTCCAGTTTCATGCACACCATGTAGCCTCCAAAGGACCAGGATTTCTCTTGATCAGACTACTTGTGATTATAAGTATCCATGTTCCCCACTGCACCTAAAGCTTTCAGTATCTTGGTCATGCTTTCATTTCTCCGGGCTCTTAATGAATATTTATAAGTAAGTGGATGGGTCACAGCATCTACATTGGAGTTGGGGAATATCATGTCATTGGCATTCATGCAAAGTGTCATGTGACAAAGGAACCTAGATGGCTCTCTCTCACTATAGCAAATATCTACAAGAAATCAGCTTACTAAGGGAAGACGTTGATTCACTAGCCCTGATGCTTTAAGACACTTCTTGGTTACCTCATGACTGGGAGGGAAAGAGAAAGACAGGAGAAAAGGGTAGAATCCCACAGAGTAGACCTCTAATAATCCAAAGACCTCACACAAGGGTCTACCTCAAAGTTTCCGTAAACTCCAAGTTGCCTTCTTGGGGACCAAAGCTTCAAAGATGGGTTTGGGAGCAGTTATCTGAATCATACAGCAATCAACAGAGTCATATAAACAGTTTTTATTGGGAGGTGGGGAGAGATCAAGGAAGGAAAGATGATTCTAAGCATGAGGCAGAGGAGGGAGGGAAGAGTAAGAACTCCCCATGGCAGGGAGTAGTTAGGGAATTTGAGATGAAGTTGGGTGTTGGAAGGCTGAGGAGGGGAGGTGGGTGAGGAATCCCCAGCACAGGCTTCTTCACACATGGGAGAATTCTTTGGGGAAGAGTAAGCAGACCTAGAAGAATTCTGTGAAATGACAGGAGGAGCTCCTGAGAAGAGAATCCCTGTATCCTTTACTTTCTCTGGGACCAGAATTGTGGTTGTCAGTGAGAGGTGGCCTTCCTTGTCTTTGGGAGTTTCTGCAAACACTGACATCCAAGGAACGCTGAACAGCTGAACAGAAAAGGAGGATGAAGGACAAAGGGGCTGTGACAAGCCGAAGTGGACGTGGACACTTGCCACATCTGCTGCTCTGGTGCATCTTGCTTGGCTACAAGCTGCCTGTCCTGACCTGAAGACATACTGTGGACCATCAGGCTCTATCAGATGCATCTGTCAGAGGTGGCCTGGCTCCAAGATGGTCTAATAGGTCCACTCTGACAGACATCCCCAGCATTACCCCACTCATCTTCCCACGCAAGGCAGAATCCCTTCTGGACTGGTTTCTGAGGACTAGCCTAAACAGCCACTATAAACTGGGTGGCTATAGTGAACAGACTGTATAGACAGAAATTTCTTCTCAATGTAGAAGGTCAAAAGTCAAATGAAAGCTTTGTCTCCCTTGCAAACCCATGGCAGAACTCACCCTGCCCCTTTCCTACATTCTGGCTGGTTTCAGGAGTCATTGAGATTCTTTGACTTGTAGCTGCATCGTGCTCAGTCTTTGTTCTCAATGTGTTGTTCCCATGTTACTATCCTCACATGGCATTGTCCCCATGTCCCTGTCTTTACATAATGTCTCTGTGTCTCTGTTCCCATATACCTGCATCGCTGCTCTTGAATGGTGTCTTTTTATGAAGCTTCCAGTCAACTTGGGTTGGTTAGGAATCCTCCTTACACCAGCATGACCTCATTTTGCACCAGCTGTTTCCAAGGAAGGTCACATTATGGGACACTCAGGATAAGAATGTCAACATATGTTTTATGGGGAAGGCACACTTGGCCCATACACTTCTATCATGTTATTTCTAACAAGAGGCTCCATAGCTTCAATGGGCCCATAGCCTCTAGCAAAGATAGTGTTTTATTGGAATGTTTCTTCTCTCCGACCTCCCTCCCATCCACTCCCTCTCTCCCACAAATATTTATCAAGGGATTAATGTATTCCAGGAAGAGTGCCAAGTCCTGGGTGCCCAACAGTAAACAAAACAGAGCGGGGAATGGCTTTCATTACATTATCTTCTCCCACAAGTCTTCTGAGGTCAACTGAGTACCCCAGCTGTAGCCTGCTTATCTTCCCTTCACATGTATGATCACATGACAAGTTACCCAAGACTCCTGTGCATCCACCTCCTTTCATGTCATTATATGCTCCTCATATGTACTCACTATATAGTTTTTGGATCAAACCATAATACTTTTGAGAGTGAAAATGGGTACCACTAATAATGGCAAGACCCAGGTATAAGCCAAGAATCTGTAGGGCCAGTAAAGCATATATACCATTCATGTGGCATGGGTCCAGGTCCTTTGCTACCCCGTCTTTGCTGCTCTTTCTGTCTGCTTTTAATCAGTACTTCCAGGGCTAAGTGCCATCTGGTCTCTTGTAATGGAGAGAAGCAAGCAGTGAAAAAGAGCATTTGAGTATAGTAGGCTCAAGCCCCAACAGAGGCAAGAGGCAAGAAAAGGATGAAGGCAGTACTCCAGAGGAGCTAGAATATGGTACAGGCATTTCAACAGAAATTTCTGCTGGCAGGGCAGTTAGAAGGAAGGTATCTCATGGGGCTTCCTGCATGCTGCTTCTGATTTCAATGTATGCTTTCTTCCTGGACTCACGGGAGCTCTCACTGGATGCTGTGGTGATTTGGAGGAAAAGTATTTCCAATGAGCTCCTGTATTTGACCTCCTGGTTGATGGTGCTACTTTGGGAGGGTACAGAGCCTTTAGGAGATGGAGTCTTGTTGGAGGAAGCACGTGCCTGGAGATAGGCTTTGAGGGTTTATATCTTTACCCTACTTCCTGTTCTCTGTGTCTGCTTCCTATGTGTTGGTGGATGAAATTGTGATCAGTCAGCTTCCTGTTTCTGCTGTCATGCTTTTCCTGCCTGTTGCCAGGACCTCACCATCATCATGACGGGTATCTCCCTGGGCCAATAAGCCAGAATAAACCCTTTTTAAAAAAATTATCTATTTTTATACGCATTGATATTTTGCCTGCATGTATATTAGCACGAGCATGCCAAATCCTTTGGAACTAGAGTTACAGAAAGTTGTAAGCTGTCATGTAGTTGCTGGGAACTGAACCAGGGTCCTCTGAAAGGGCAGCCAGTGCTCTTAACTGCTGAGCCACCTCTCTATCCCCCTTTTCTTCTTAAGTTGCTTCTGTAGGATATTTTACTATAGCAACAGAAAAGGAACTAATACAGACGCTAACCCTACTTGAAGAAAACTCTATAATATTAGGGGAAGGATACGTGTGTACCAGATGTTGTAGTACTGTCTTGCTTCTGGTCAGATTTATTCTGGGGAAAGATGGTCAAAATACAAGGCTGGATTTGATTACTGAGGCATTAAGTCACATAGACACTATAGACTCCAGGAACAATGACTTACTAACTTTCTCTCAGAGTAAGCTTCTGTTGGGGAAAGGAATGTTTTTGTCCCTGTGGAGAGAAAGATCATACTGGAGCCTAGCTCAAGTCCAGCCTGGGCTACATTATGAATTTGAGACCACAGCAGCCTGTGTCAAAACAAAACAAAATACCCAAGGATCACTTTGTCACATACCTCAAAAAAAAGCTAGTATACGGAGCAAAATCACATTACATGTATACAATTAAACTTAAGCCATGGCAAAATACCTAAGGATTGTCACATATGCTGTGGTTTGAACGAGCCCACAAAAACCCATGTTGAAATTTAATTGCCACTGTAAGGCGTTAAGAGGTTGGAAAACTAACAAGATGTCTCGTGGTAAAGGGACTTGCTGCTAAGCCTGACATCAGTTCAATGACCAGGGTCCATATGAGGGAGAGAACAGAGTCCTGTAAGTTGTCCTCTGACTTCTCCACTCACATGACATCACATATACACTCAAACAAACATGCACACATGTAATAAAGAAAGAAATGTAACCAGGCATTGGTAGGCATGCCTTTAATCTCAGCACTTCCGAGACAGAGGCAGGTGGATCTCATGAGTTCCAAGCCAGCCTGGTTACAGTCTACAGAGTGAGTTCCAGGACAGCCAGGGCTACACAGAGAAACTGTGTCTCAAAAAAAAAACAACTGAACAAACAAACGCTCAAAATGAATAAATAAAAAACTGGTGAAAAACACCCTATTGTGGAACTTAAAAGTGAATCTTTGGTGAAGTATTTTGGGGTCAAATGAGGTCATGAAGGTAGATCTTGAATCCAATGGGCTTGTGGCTTGCTTTCTCTCTCTCTCTCTCTCTCTCTCTCTCTCTCTCTCTCTCTCTCTCTCTCTCTCTTCCTTTCTTTCTTTTTTTTTTCCTTCCCTTCTCCCTCTTGCTCCTACCAGCCTTGCTCTGGCCCTGCTCACTCTGGCCCTGCTCACTCTTGCCCAAAGCATTTTAACAAGATCCATGCCCACTCCTCATCTCCAAATTTCCCAGGATCCCCACAACATAATGACCCTTTCCCAGCTTCATATTTTCTTCGTTATCCTCCTGCTCCTCCTCCTGCTCCTCCTCCTGTTCCTCCTCCTCCTGTTCCTCCTCCTCCTGTTCCTCCTCCTCCTCCTGTTCCTTCTCCTCCTGCTCCTCCTGTTCCTCCTCCTCCTGCTCCTCCTGTTCCTCCTCCTCCTGCTCTTCCTCCTGATCCTCCTCCTCCTGTTCCTCCTCCTTCTCCTCCTCTTCCAGCTCCTTCTCCTGCTTCTCTTCCTCTTGCTGCTCCTCCTCCTCCTCTTCCTTTTCTCTTCCTCTCACCACGTTCACTTACCATTGCTCACATGCTCATTGGTGTGGCACCATTCAGTGAAACAAGGACAGCCAACCAGTGACCACACACACCCCCAAAAGAAAAAAATGACTCTCCCTCCTCAGCAGCCATCAGCTTGTCAATAGCTCCTCAACCAAGAGTGGGGTCTCGTGAACAGCCTGTACTGGATTTTAACTGGTCTGATCTTGTTCAGGTTCTGAGCAGATAATTGCAGCTGCTTTGTGTCCGAAAAAAGTGTCATGGCTGTGTCATGTCCAAAGGATAACATTTCACCACACTCCTTCTCTGGCAGTCTTGAGCCTTCAGGATTATTGTTCAGAACATTTGCATAGCCGTGAATGGAGGGATCTCTGCATCTTTACCCATCCTAGATTTGGCACCTACTCATGTAGGGAGTGTTGGCCCCTCTACTTGCCAACCTTTAGTGATGGCACAAAGCATATAGCTTAGAGACAGAAGAGCATAGACACCTAGAGAAAAGAATTAGCTGTGGAGAGCAAGACTTGGGCAGTGAGTGCACATGGCCAAGCCCTGGCTCTTCCGCCCTTGTGGGTTTCTTCTCATTAAAAAAAAAAAAAAGATTATATATTCCTTAGAGATAGTAACACATATCTGTGATTCTAGCTAACATTTGAGAGGCATAGACAGGAAGATCAAGAATTCCAAGACAGCCTGAGATACGTAATGAGACTGAGACCAGCCTAAGCTACATCATAACATTCTCTCTCAAAAATCCAACAGCTAGGGATCTAGTTCAGCAGTAGACCATTTGTCTAACATAGGCAATGCATTACATTCAATTTCAAGCATCGATAAATAAATGATAAAGAAAACAATTCAGGTACACTTCACTATTATCTATTTCTGTCCTTATTCTACTTTTTTCTCCTAATTTTAAAGGCTGTTTAGCGGGCGGTGGTGGTGCACGCCTTTAGTCCTAGCACTTGGGAGGCAGAGGCAGGCAGATTTCTGAGTTCGAGAGTTCGAGGCTAGCCTGGTCTACAGAGTGTGTTCCAGTACAGCCAGGGCTACATAGAGAAACCCTGTCTTGAAAAACCAACCAAACAAACAAACAAACAAAAAGGCTGTTTAGGTGTTAGTTTGTAAGCACTGTACTTGCTAGGTGCCTTACTGCAATCGGACTCCATGCAGCATGTGGTGGCCAAAGGATGGAGTAGCAGCTGGCTGAAGGGAACACAGAACATCTGGAATGAAGGTATTATCAGACTTTATGGATGGATTTCAACAGAAATTGTTCCCAACTTTTGTTTAGGCTTGTAATGTTTTACCTCAATTATGCTATGAAAATAATAAGCATCCATAGAACCAGTACTTTGAAGTTTGAATGTATGGTTGCCCAGGCTCGTGATGGCCCAGGTGTGAAATCCGAAGTAGAGTCCCAGATAGAGGCAGTGAGCTGGACCATGAGAAGTGCTTCCTGCCCACCCTGCACTGTAGGCTGCAGCATTAGGTATCTGAGCTGTTTTATGTGCATGTCCCACCTAAGATATTTTTGGTTTACAACAGGTGTACTGGAACCCAACTCTCTGGTGAAGTACAGAGCATCTGTGTTTGGAAAAAAATAGACATGAACATTCTGTTGCCAGGTTTATGTGGAAATAAAATATGGACACCGTTTGCAAAGAGGCACAATAAAGAAAATTGAGGTGGCCAGGTTTCTGATCTGAGGAAAAAGGAAAGAATATAAGAAAAAATGAAGGAATCATGATTAATAAAGGGATAAGGAATAAGCTCACTGGAGGGTAAGCTTGGGGGAGTGGAGGGTGGATCAATGGATCTGGTAGATCAGTTGAGGGGCCCTCCAACAGACTAGCCTGTGTACACGTCTACGGAGCACTTTCTTGATTAACTTTTGGCACTGATGGGCCCAGCCCACTGTGGGTGGTACCTCCGGGCAGGTGGTCCAGTTTTTATTTAAGGAGTCTGAGCAAGCCATGAGAGCAAGCCAGTAAGTAGCGTTCCTCCACTGTCTCTACTTTCAGTTCTTGCCCTGGCTTCCCTACATGATGTAATGTAACTTGTAAGCCAAGTAAACTCTTTCCGGCCAGCAAGAAGCAAACGAGGACAGGGCGAATGGGATAGAAGTGTCTATGAAGTTTCTATGAAGCAGCAGCTATTGGTGTGTCATAGACAGTGTACATTTAGAGAAAATGAGGTAAGGCTCTAAGGACTTAGAAGGTCTCCATTGGCACAAAGTAGGGCCCGGATAAGTCGGTCCGGGTTCAGTGCTACCCAGACCCTGGGCAAAATGCGAGACAGGGTGTGGCAACACTTCTGCCAGGAGCTTGGAAGATGACTGGGTAGACCCCACACAGGCTGACTGTGAGGGAAAGTACAGTGAATCTTTTGTCTGATACGATCTACGCAGACTACTGAAGGCATGTTTAAGCTCCAAGAGCGCAAGTGTGTGGGGCCGGCCGGAAGTCAGCACGAAGGGCTGGCAACAGCTTGTCTCGTACCTTGAAGATCAGGGAGGTTAAGAAACTGAAGCTGCGTTTTCCAGCCCCTGAAGCAAGACTCCCCACCCCCACCCCCCACCCTGCATCTACATCTCTAAGTGTATTTTTTTTTTTAAAGAATTCTGTTGATAGATATTATATAATCACATTGTTTAAATATTTGAGATGGTGATTGCACTTCCATTCCACGTTAATTGCTACTTCTGTGAACATGTCAGACGCTCTCAGGCAAAATTAATTAGGGCCGAACAATTGATTGATGGCCTTTAAAAAGCCAAGCCCTCCTTCGGAAACGAAACAGTTTTATAATCCAACTGCAAAGTGAATTTAGAAAAAAAAAAGAATTTATCAACTCAAGGATGAACTCCCAAAGGCCACATACGAGCTTTGTCAACAATTAAACAAAAACAAACAAACAAACAAACAAACTAAACTAAAAGAACAAAATCTACCAATGGGAATAAATTTAAATAACTTAGTCCAACCTCCTGAGATAGAATTCTTTCTGTAGAGTCAGGGGCTGCATTCCTTAAACTGTGTGGTCAACAGGTTTGCGGGATCTGTTAAGATGTGTCCACTCAATGCTCATTTTATTCTCATTGTCCCCAAATTCTTTCCTTAGTTATAGATTCCTGTCCTTTCCTCTCGTCAATTTGTAGTAAATTTCTATTTCTGACCTAAAGAGTCTTTTTGTGAAGCAAATCTTTGTGGCTCAGAAAATAAACATACTTGCCGGGCAGTGGTGGCACACACCTTTAATCCCAGCACTTGGGAGGCAGAGGCAGGCGGATTTCTGAGTTTGAGGCCAGCCTGGTCTACAGAGTGAGTTCCAGTACAGCCAGGGCTACACAGAGAAACCCTGTCTTCCTGTTGAAGAAAGGAAGGAAAAGAAACACACTCACTAGGAGGACGCTCTTGGGATGTACGGAGTTGTGGTGGTCGATATTATCAACTTGGTAGGTTCTAGACACATCTATGAGGCCCATCTTCGGGCCTGTGATGGGGTTTCTAAGTTGAGTTAATTGTGGTGGAAAGAGCCACCTTAGATATATGAGTGGCACCATTCCATGGGCTATGATCCCAAACTGAATGAGAAGAAAAAAGCTTAGCTGAACTCCAACATGCACTTCTCTCTGCTTCCTGACTCTGAATACACTGTGAGCAGCCACCTCATACTCATCGCGCCATGTCTTCTCCTCCACGGTAGACTGACCCCTCAAACTGTGAGACAAAATAAACTCTTCCTCCTTAAGATGTTTACGTCAAATACAACAAGGGAAAAAATGTTTCTATCATAACAATGAGGAAAACAACTAACACAACCGCTAACTTTGTTATTTGCATAAAACAAGTCTCAGAACATTGTCTTTAGAAGGCCTTCCTTGTTTGGACAAATAAACATCCGTCTAAGGCTACCAAGAAAATTCATGCACAATATTAAAGTTTTTTTCATTCATTAATTTATTTAATTTTACATCCTGATCACAGCTCCACCCCCCTATTCTCCACCCAGCCCCTCCCTCTCTCCTCCTCTTCTCCCCTTCCCCCCTTTCTCCTCAAGAAGGAAAGAGCTCCCACAGATATCAACCGGCCTTGGCATATCAAGTTGCAGTAGAACTAAGTGCATCTATGTGGGAAGCTGTAGTGGCTTGAATATGCTTGGCCCAGGGGGCAGCATTATTAGGAAGAGTAGCATTGTTGGAGTAGGTGTGGCCTGTTGAAGGAAGTATGTCATTGTGGGTGGTGGGCATGGAATTTAAGACTCCTGTCCTAGCTGTCTGGAAGCCAGTCTTGTCTCAGTAACCTTCAGATGAAGGTGTAGGACTCTCAGCTCCTCCTATGCCATGCCTGCCTGAATGCTGCCATGCTCCCACCTTGATGATAATGGACTGAACCTCTGAACCTCTAAGCCAGCCCCAATTAAATGTTATCCTTATAAGAGTTGCCTTGGTCATGGTGTCTGTTCACAACAGTAAAACCCTAACTAAGACAGAATCCAGGCCAGAAAGATCATTATAAGTTAGAAGCCACCATGGACTACATAGTGAGTTTCAGGCCAGCATGAGTAACAAAGACACTATCTCAAAACAAAACAAAATCAGATTGCATGTTATAAACACATATTTAATTGTGTACATGAGGTTTAATCGAAAATTGTCCTGGATCCTAGTTGTGCTGTTTATTAACATTGACATCTTAGGCTACAGTTTCCTCTGATAGAAAATGAGTATGAAAGTAATGAACCCAGCACATTGGAGTGAGGACTGAGAATGGCCATATTTAGCCATGTGGAAACGGAGGGATGAGGATGCAGATTCAACTCAAATGAGAGAGGATGCTCAGTTAACTTATTCAGAAAGTTAAACATGAAGAACAGATGTAAACAGGGACGACAAAATGTCTCAGTGGGTAAAGGCACTTGCAGCTCAGCCTGATGACCTGAGCTTGATCCCTAGGAACCATACAGAAGAGAAAAAGAACAACAGACTGAAGAAAGTTAGCTTCTGATTTCTACATGCATGTTATGGCATGCCAGCACCCACCCACATACATATAATACAGAACACAAGACAAGTAAATTCAATAACCTTTTTTTAAAATAGACATAAACAGTTATAATTAAGATACATCTCAAGGCCATATGTTTCAAGTGTCTGCTGATGCTTACAAACTTCTTAATTTAAAATCCAGTACTCAGTTAGGGATATGATGCAGTTGGTAGAATGTATGTCTAGCAATATGAAGCCACGCTTTCCATTCCCAGCATTTAGTGAATTACATGATGTGGTACATGCCCATAGTCCTAACACTTGAGAGACAGAGGCAGGAGGATTAAAGCTATTCTGTGCTACACAGACCATTCAAAGCTAGCTCAGTTTATACAAGATTCTGTCTGAAAGGGAAGAGAGAGAGAGAGAGAGAGAGAGAGAGAGAGAGAGAGAGAGAGAGAGAGAGAAAGGAGGAGGAAGGGAGAGAGGAGGGAGAACTGATAATTGTATTGAAAGTACAGATTTGCTATAAGACAGTTGGGTTATTGAGGCAGGAAGATGTGAGTTCACTCACGTTTAACAAGACATTATTTCTAAAAGCAAATAGACAAGTAAGTAAACACTCCCTGGGTAGAGCCCATCTTAAAGAGAGTTTTTAAAGAAGTCAAGCTGTGGAATTTGATTGAAAAATTTTAACCTGACATCTTGAGTTTCTCATCTCTGAGGGATGACAGATAGTAGATAGCAGGTGGGAAAATAATCTGAATAACAATTTAGAGGTTGAGGAAAAAGCAGGGGTATTTTTTTGTGTTGTTAACACTCTATAGTTACAAGTGGGCATCAGGCCTACTAGTCTACACCAATCATGCACACAATAAGAAAGGAGCCATTATTGTCCCAGGATTCTGTCATCTCCAGTATCTTCCAGATTTCTCTGCAATTTAGGGTTCACTCTCACATCATTACACAATGGGCTCTCAGGGCCTTCTTGCAGAGGATCCAACCCTGACTGACGTCAGTGGTTTTTTGGAACCTTGATGCAAGTGTCCATGACCCCTTTACTCTTGCATCGTCAAAGCCTCCATAACAGTAGCCTGTGGGAGACCTTGCTAAGCTCTGCTGCAAGCTCCAGGTGCGCCATGACCTCCAGGACCGTGGCTGGAGAGCTCTTTGTGGCTCTGAGACTAGCCCTGGATAACATTTTCCTGGGTGAGTTTTTTGGTTTGTTTGTTTTTTAGCAGAGAAGCCCTATGGTAGAATTCTCACTTAGGGTTCTCTCCTTTGAAATTTATTTATATTTTTAAAATTAGAGTGTCACGGGCTGGAATGATGGCTCAGAGGTTAAGAACACTGGCTGCTTTTCCAGAGGTCCTGAGTACAATTCCTAGCAACTACGTAATGGCTCATAACCATCTCTAATGAAATCTGGTACCCTCTTCTAGCCTGCAGGCATATACATAAGCAAAACACAATAAATAAATCTTTAAAAAAAACTTGGAGCATCGCATGGGTAAGATCTTGTCCTTGGAGCACCTTTCCCATTGTGCACGAAAGAGCTTAAGATGTCACTTTAATGGTATTAATCTCTTCAACAAACACAGTGGCTTTTTCTGTCCCCTTCTTGGCCTCAGTCTCACACTTGCTAACACACCTCCCTTCATCGAATGGCGCATTTTCATATCTTTCTGCTCTCTCTCATTGCAGAACTGAGAAAGACTGGTGAGCAGTAATCATGCCACAGCTGTAAAGTTATGCTATCTTAAAATATCCTCCACCAAAAAAATTTAGCCCATTATTTTTTTTAAAAAAAACAAGTCTTCTTCAGATTCTCAGGACACAGACCGAGTGAGGCCATAGTCTTTCCTAGACTATAACGTGAATGCCTGATAATCCACTCATTCATGATAGGGTTCTTGTTGCCTCCCCTGAAACCTCATGAGCTGAGCTTCTTCTCTTTGTTTTTCTCTTGACACTTCAGTCTTCTGAACCCTCACTATTATGGTTCATTAAGCTCTATTTACAAAATTTTGTAGCTTCCCTAGTCCATGTCTCCAAATCCCACCTTCCTCCTATACACCAGTGGCCTACAAACAAGATAGGCTCATCATAGTAACAGCCACACTTCTCAAAACCAACTTCCTGGGTTACTCACTTTTCTCATTGTTGTGACCAGAAAAGACCCAACATAAGGAAGAAAGGCTGGTTTTGGCTTATGGTTCTAAGACGCCCAGTCTTTCATGGTTGGGAAAGAATGACAGATACAGCACGAGGTGTCTGTTCACATTTCCTGCTCAATCTGAAAGCAGAGAGAAATGAATTCTGCTGCTCAGCTCCCACCTTCTTTTCATTCAGTCCAGGGTCCCACCCCATCAATGCTGCTGCCCACATTCAGGGAGGATCATGTCTCTTCTGTAGAAACATGCCCACAGACACATTCAGAAGTGTGTTCTCAGGTGGTTCTAAGTCTAGTTAAATAGATAATGAAGATTTAATATCACTGGTTCTATATTGGACAGGTGCCCACAGCTTCCCTTGGCAGGTATGGAATGTCACCTCTGTCTTCTGAGGTCTCCCTTGCAGGTTCAGTTTTACTCTTAGAGTCCAATGCATCCCTCTATTGCAGTTGCTAGCAGAGATTCCAACCCTGCAAAACACGTCCCGGTTTCTCAGTCTTCCCTTCAGATCTTAGCAGAAGCTGGCATGGCCTTATTAGACTTGGATTCTGTGTGCCTACTAAACTGACGATGGTATTGTCGCGTGGATCACAACAGGGGCTGCCACCAGAGCAAGCTGCGTATCAGCCCACCTGAATCGTGGAGCCTCTGCTGATGTGGCCTCCGTGTGTTTTGTAGGCTGACCACAGAGAGATAAATCTTAATGCTGGATTCCTGAACTCCTTTGAGCATTTTTTCTGTCACCAGTGGAAAACATAAAACTGAATCAACCCTCCCCCTGTGCTAATATAGTGTCTTATTTACTTTTCTATTGGTATGCCAAAATACAATGGCCATGAAAATGTATAAAAGAAAGCATTTAATTAGGGACTTACAGTTCCAGAGGTTTAGAGTGCATGCCCATCATATCATGGTGGGGAGCCTGGCCGTTAGTGGGCAGGTATAGCATTGGAGCAGCAGCTGAGAGCTTACATGTAACACACAAGCAGGAGACAGGCAAACAGAGAGGGAGAGAGGAGGTACAGAGAACACTAACCTGAAATGATGTGGACTTTTGAACTCTCAAAGCCCATTCCCGGTAAGACAGCTTCTCCAAGGCCACACCTCCCCAATCCTCAAACAATTCCACCAGCTGATGAAGCATGCATTTAAAAACTAAGCCTGTGGGGCCATTCTCACTTAAACTTCATATATGTGATTTCTGTTAGCCCAGTGCCAAGCCCATGACCTTTTTTCCTTAGCAACAGTAACCACAGCACACATGACCACACTATGTCCATTTCAACTTTGTCTGCTTTTGATGATCTTTGGGCCTGACTAAAGGCAGCTGGTAATACCTCTGTAGCATTCATGTTTTATCGTCTTGAAAGTTCCTCTGCCTGGAAATGAATTGATCAACTTGAAATTTGGCCTCCAGAAAAGTCTTGGGGCGTGGATTATACACCTTCAAATTCTTCACCACATCGTAACAAGGATGGGCTCCATTCCCTCCAATCCCTAGTAAAGTCCATATTTCCATCTAGAGCCTCATGAGTACAACCTTTACGGTCCACATTCTGATGAGCTGTTCCATGGTTTGAATAGGAATGTTCCCATAGGCTCATATATTTAAATCCTTGGTCTCCCATTGGTGATCTTGTTTGGAGGAGGTTAGGAAACATTATCTTGACATAGGAAGTAGTCACTGGAGTTAAGCCTTAAGAGTGTGACGCCTCAGGTTACTCCCAGTTTCCTTTTTCTGTTTCCTGCTTATATTTAAAGATATGATCACTCAGCTTCCTGCCCTTGCTTGCCACCATGTCTCCCTTCCATGATGGGCTCTGTCTTAATTAGGGTTTTACTGCTGTGAACAGACACCATGACCAAGGCAACTCTTATAAGGACAACATTTAATTGGGGCTGGCTTAGAGGTTCAGAGGTTCAGTCCATTATCATCAAGGTGGGAGCATGGCAGCATTCAGGCAGGCATGGTACAGGAGGAGCTGAGAGTTCTACAGCTTCATCTGAAGGCTGCTAGGAGAATACTGACTTCCAGGCAGCTAGGATGAGGGTATTAAAGCCCACGCCCACAGTGACACACCTACTCCAACTAGTCTACACCTCGTAATAGTGCCATTCCCTGGGCAAAGCATACACAAACCATCACAGGCTCTTAATCCTCTGAAACTATAAGCCACATAAACTCCTCCTTCTATATGTTGCCTCGGTCATGGTGTTTTATCACAGCAGTAGGAAAGTAACCAATAAAGGACCAAATAAATCAACCATAAGACTCAGTCACCAATCTATACTATCCTAGACTTCCTCTAGTCAGGTCCTCCAAGCATTTGCAAACTCTTCCCATAAACCCATTCCTCCACATCACAGATGGCACTGTCACTAACAGATCTGCTTCTCAGAACCAGTGTCTGGTGTTAGATTTTTGTCACATAAGAAAATGCCAGAGACAATCAACTTTATATAAAGGGAAGGGTTTGAAGTAGCATGGTGTTAAAGGCAGCAGTAGTGGTTCCATTAACTCTGCTTTTCTTTTGTGGAGATGGCAGAAGACAATGGCAAGTAAGTCATAGTACTTCATAGGGAGAAAAAGAGAAAGGGAAAAGGTACAGGGGACAAGAGTTATCTTTTAAGAGATCCAAGGACCTCCAAGATTCTTTACATTCTTAACTTTTCAGAAGTGCCATCTAGGGATCATATCTTTAATACATGGGACCATTTAGCAGATATTCAACCATAATACTTATGTTGAAATTTACACCATATTATGAGCTATTACAAATTTAAAAACCACGGCTGGGCAGCGGTGGCACACGCCTTTAGTTCCTGCACTTGGTAGGCAGTGGCAGGTGGATCTCTGAGGACAGCCTTGTCTCTAGAGCAAATTCCAGGACAGCCAAGGTTGTACAGAGAGACTCTTTCACAAGAGAGAGAGAGAGAGAGAGAGAGAGAGAGAGAGAGAGAGAGAGAG
>NW_021604657.1:3309442-3330542 GCF_004785775.1 Grammomys surdaster
AGAGAGAGAGAGAGAGAGAGAGAGAGAGAGAGAGAGAGAGAGAGAGGAAGAAGAAGAAGAAGAGGAGGAGGAGGAGGAAGAGGAGAAAGAAGGGGAAACAGAAGAAGGAGAAGGAAGAAAAGAATGAGGAGGAGGAAGAAGAAGAGGAAGAGGAAGAAGCAGCAGCAAAAAGAAAAAAGACCATATGGGATTTTTAAAGAGGTGACAAGGGTTCTGGCCTCAAGAATGGATTGATCTATTGATGGATTAATGGATTGATTAGTCAGTGAACAGATTATAAAAAATTTATTTCACTGGGCTTCCTGACCACTCACTCGGTTTCTCATAGCTCATGATGTACTTCACCTCCTCAGAATTTTGCCAGCAGGAAGGTGTCCACAGGTGTGGCCCTTCCATCTTGGAAGAAAACCGTGAGAGAAAATAAGTTCTTTACTACATAAAGTATTGAGCTTCAGGTGTTTTGTTATGGAACCCCAAATTGGACAAGTACCTTCTGCTCATGAATACCATCTCCCCTCTGTGGTATGAAAGCATTTGGGGTGTCGGGTGTGAATTGATGGTCATCTTTCCCACCTATGAACCAGGAAACTGAGGCCAAGAGACATTAAATGGTTCATGCATGATTCTTTAATAAATAAAACACCAATCTAGGCTTGAAGAACCCCAGGTTGTCCTTCCCCTTTGATCTCTGGCTTTGTGTTACCATCTTACACTTCATATTCCTTGTTCCAGGTCTAAAGTTACCTGGGTTCCTGGACAAGCTAAGAGGGAGAAGGGCAGCCCAAGGAGAGGGCATGTCTGGAGGAAGGATTCCTAACTGTTGCTTTAAAAGGGAACTATTGTAGAAGGATCATTGAAGTCCCATTAGAGTCCTCCCGACGTAGGCTTCATGGTGACCTTGTTGAAGGACTGGAAGGGAGGGATGCAGCCAAACCTTGCTGAGTCTCTAGTATAAACAAATCAGGGGGGTTGAGCCATGCCAGATATTAATTTTAAAATGAGAAAATAAGGGCTCAGTGGTAGAAGTCTTGCCTGGCATTTAGCATGTGCAAGGCCCTGGGTTCTATTGCTACTACTAAAACAGGAGAAACAAGTTCGTAACACAGAAGTAAGCTTGATGATTCAAGATCCCAGGGTTGGGTTCTGCAGCTGTAATGGAAAACACAAAGGCTGGGGGCAGGGGGCCCCAGTGTTCAGGTCCTGTTAAGAGAGCTACATATTCATGAACCCAATGACACAGGCAACGGAGATTTAAGATTTAGGAGAAGAGACAGCAAGGCTGGAGAAGGGAGGCTATATGACTTCTAGGACAGCCTCAGGCTGAGCTCTGAGGAAAGAATTTGAATGAGCAGAGAAGAAAGGGAAGGGGTTACTGGGCCAGAAGCAGCTGTTTCTAGAAATGAGCTGATGAAATCACCGATAATTATCATCAACCATGAGCTAAACTCAGAAAACAACTGAAAGGTCCCCAGGCAGGTTTTAACTCTTTCACCCAGTTCCTTCTGAAGGCCAGGGTCAACCCTGCAGTGAAGGGGACCTATATCTACCCTAGGAAGAAAGTGAAACCAGCAAGAAGTGTTGGGTGGGATTGGACATCTAACATGCTGACCACTGGAGAAGAAGCTCTAAAACTAGAATCAGGCAAAACTGGCCAAGCCACAATCCTGCAAAGACACCTGGGAAATAATCCCAAAAAGAACAATGGTGGAGGAAGCCTGCTTCTCCCAGAAGATTTTGAGAAAGAGATTGGACAACCAGATCTGGAATCAGAATTCCTTGTGGCCCTCTAGGGTCTCCAGATGAGACTGGTACCCCAAGAACAAACCA
Organism: Grammomys surdaster; assembly: GCF_004785775.1. NCBI lineage: Eukaryota > Metazoa > Chordata > Mammalia > Rodentia > Muridae > Grammomys > Grammomys surdaster. Next base: position 3,311,270 of record NW_021604657.1, read on the forward strand.
AGGGGAAGCCTGAGGCTCTCCACACATGTGAGAAGCCTTCAAGGGCCACAACACCCCACATCCATCCCCCAGAGCTGCCAGTCTCCAAGGACATCTTTTATCTTTAAGAGAATGAGTGTTAGAGAAATTCCAACCCTTCAACAAAATTTCGGTCTATTCACTTAGCTTTCCACAGTGCACAGTACTTAACTCCCCTTGCCTCAGTCCTCTTTCCAAGTGTCTGGAATGTTCTGAGGTTGAGAGAAGGCTTCACTATGTGTGAGGGTCTGGGTGTCTCTTGAAGCTTCCATCCAGGAACCAGACAGCCCATTGAGTCCACAGCTTACAGGACTCTCCCGTTTTTAAATCAGTAAACTGGTAGCATTGAATGAAGATAAGGCTGGAGGTGTCTTGTTTGTGTTGCTTGCCTTTTATTATATTGTGATTCCTTTCATTCTCTGAAGGCTGCCTGACTAGGTCTATGAAATAAACTGATACTAGCTCAATTCAAGGAGATAGGCTTGCCGATTACTATGTGCTTGGGAGAAGCACAAGATCGAAACATGAACATCCAACAACCCAATGAAATTCTGAAGGCTACAAACTCTTCCTGGAGGAGAGATGAAGTATGCAACTTGGTAGAAAATAAATGATTGGTGAGGGAACAGGAAGATGAATGGGCCTGATGAACAGGTGAGAGCCTATAACTACATTGGGGTGGATGTGGTATTCTGGGTTATTTAACCCAGTCTCCCTCAGGAAGTTGTTCCAGGACAGGGGTTCAGGACAATTGCATTCATCCAGAGGATCTTGCCTAAGGTAGGTAAAGAGGATTCAGAGAAAACTTTTCTATGCTTCGGTGCTAAGAGATGGGGGAGCAGGGAAAAATCACAAAGACCTTAATCAGTAAGCCAAATCCCACATCGTAGGGTGTCCTGTCCTCAACCCAATTCCGAAGGGACCCTTGTGTGACTCCTCAAGAAGTTGGAATTTCTCCCAGGAGTGTCATCTTAGGGGAAGAAAAAGCCTTGGGCCCTGGTTCCAGCCAGAGAGGGAGCTTGTCTTCAGGGACATGATTACACAGATCTCACAGAGTTCTTGCAAATTGTTATTAGAGCACCTTGCAAGAGACACTGAAGCTGAGACAATGCTACATCAAAGGTGAGTTGAACAACTAGGACTCTTGTGTCACAAATACCTGTTTCCTTCCATTTAGTCCTATACTTCTCCAGACATCAAAAATGAACTGGAGGACTGGGATGGGGGGGGGGCACTGAACCTCTTTATTTGTTCCTCTCTTTGATGCTATCACATTGAATGCACCTTCTCTCTCTGCTTTCCACCATTACTAGGCTGCATCATTGACCTATTGAGGACAAGTAGTCAAATCTTGCTTGTTAATGGCTGCCTTACAACTATGGTTAGAACTAGCATTTAGAATTGTGTTGCCACCCTTTTCCGGTGGCGGCACAACGCGGTGAGGTGCTCAGGTTCATACTTGTAGCTCTGATGTTTAAGGGGCTGCTGCAATCCTGCAGGTCTTCGGACGCAAAAAGACAGTCACAGCTGTGGTCCACTGCAAACGAGGAAATGGGCTCATCCCGTTGAATGGACGTCCCCTGGAGAGGATCGAGCCACGCACGCTACAGTACAAATCACCGGAGCCTGCTTTGCTTCTGAGCAAGGAAAGGTTTACTGATGTGGACATCCGGGTCCGTGTGAAGGGTGGTAGTTATGTGGCCTAAATTTATGCCGTCCAACAGTCCATCTCAAAAGCCCTTGTGCCTTATTACCAAAAATATGTGGATGAAGCCGTTAAGAAGGAGATCAACGATATCCTCATCCAGTATGATTAGACCCTTCATCGCTGCGAATCCAAAAAGTTTAGAGGTGCCCATGCTCGATACCAAAAATCCTACGGATAAGCCCATCTCAAGGATTTCAGGGTTTACCTTTGTAATAAACGTCCTAGGATTTAAAAAAAAAAAAATGGTGTTGCCGATATAACCCCTCAGCCATACACTCACCCCTCGCTAAACTCTCTCAATGCTGGCTTTGAAGTTTTCCTCCAGCCTCCAAGGACAAAACCCATGCACCTAGTTTGGGGTGCCTCTAATATTATATGCTTCATTCACCTGTGGTGGTCAGCTTGTGATCCAAATTCAACCACCGCTTAATTTGCCTCATTTCAGCCCCTCTGAACCCCTCAATGCTGAGTTCAGTGGCAAGTGGTCAGAAAGAATAACAGCAAATCTGGGTAAGAAAATACAGATTTAAGGGTGAGTTTGGGATTTGCAAAACGAGCCTTTACTTGCCATAAATGACTAACTATGTAAGCAAATTTAAAAAAAAAACAAACAATTACATGTACAGGGGTTGGAAAGAGATAGCTCAAGGCTTAAGAGTGCATTTGGTTCTTGAAGGAGACCCAGGTTCAGTTCCCCACAGACTCATCAGGTAACTCACAACTACCTGTAACTCCAGATCCAGCCCTTTTCTGGCCTTCATGAGCCTTTGCACACATGTAGCATGAACCCACAAAGACACACACATAACTAAATATTTTAAAAATCATTTAAAAAAATAAATTTATTACTAACCCCACCAATGTGAAAAGATGATATCAAGAGAAAAGCCCCCCCTGCCATCCCAAATGCTCTGATTTTATTCTAGTCAAAACAAGCAACTTTTGGGGAGAATAGGTTTATTTTAGCTCACAATTCCATGCTACACTTCACTACAGCAGGGAAATCAAGGCAGCAAAAAGTTCAAACGGCTGGTATTCCACAGTCAAGAGCAGAAAGAGAATGAAGTCCTGAATGAAGAAGAAAATATTTGCCACTCACTTGCATACAGCTCAGTACCCAATCCCAGAGAACGGTGCCACCCACAGTGGGCGAGGTCTTCCCACATCAACTGAGGCAATCACTCACAGACATACCCACAGGCCAACCTGACCTAGACAATCTCTCATCAAGACTCCCTGCCCAGATGATTCTAGGTTGTGTCTAGTTGATAATTAATCTCCCCATCACAGGTATTATAGATAGATGTAAATACGCATCTATTTCAAATGCCAGACACGCTGATCCATCCTTTGATCCTTTTCTTTTTAATTTTGTTTCTATTTATTTAGTTTGGGTATGTTACAGGAGTCTTTGTGTGCCATGGTATGTCCTCAGGGGTCAGAGGGTGACTTGCAGGAATTGTTGCTCTCTTTCCACCATGTGGATCCTGAGATCAAACTCAGGTGGTCAGGCTTGGCGGCAACCCACTGAGCTCTCTCAAGGGCCTTGCTTATCTTCTTCAGTACTTACAGACAGTTTCAAAGTCATTGCCTATGGTATGTGTAACATGTTTTCTTTTTAGTGACTATATATTAAATTCTTTGGTATATTATACATGCTTCTTTTTTAAATAACAGTAATAATTATTATTATTATATGGGATCCCCTGAAATGGAGTTCCAGGCAGTTATAAGATACCATGTGGGTACCAGGAATCAATCCCAGTTCCTCTGGGAAAGCAGCCAAATGGTCTTAACAGCTGAGCCATCTCTCCAGCCCCTACACATGCTTTTTGATTTAGGTGGCATGTGTACCCCAACAAAACCACTACCAGTTTTTGTTTGTTTGTTTGTTTGTTTTTTGTTTTTAAAGTGTATTTAAAGCCCTTAACCTTGGCTAGGAGCAACTTAATAATAGAGCACATATTTAGCCTGAAGAAGACCCTTGGGTCTAACTCCTGGCATCAAAAATATAATATATGTATGATATATTGATATATACACACTTAAAAACAAATACGCATAACTCAAAATCTAGCAAGCACCATAGCCTGGCAGCACAGTGCAGTGTAGAGTATCTGGTGTTTATCCTCAAGATTGTAAGGCTTACTAGAGAGTAGAGCTTACTATCTCTGCCCAGCGCTGTTAAAAGAGCACCATATGTTGTTGATTCTGAGAAAGTATTATTATTGGAGGGGGTGAGGGTGTCACTCATGCTACAGCATGCCTGTGAAAGTCAAAAGACAATTCTGTGGTAGTGGGTTCTCCCCTTCTACTGTGTAGGTCCCAGGGAATCCAACTCAGGTTACTGTGCTTGGTAGCAAGCGCTTTTACCCAATAAGCCATCCTGCTGGCCCTACTGTGTGTGTCTTGGTTGTGGGCGGTGTATGTGGGGGTTATTTTGAGATAGGATTTTGCTACACCACCCACGGCTAGCCTTAAACTCCTATATATAACCTAGGCTGGCCCTATTAGTTAGCTCAGGCCAACACCAATTTTTCATTTCTTTAGACCCAGCCACTCTAGCACTAAGATTACAGGCAACACACCCAGCTTGGTGATAAGCACTAAGAAGTCTTACAGTGTTTTTGCTATTGACAACCTTGAAGCAGTTCTTGGTGATTTGACTTAATGTCTCTCTGTTTCCCTTCCCCCACTCCCTCTGTCCCTTCCTCCTTCTCTCCCTCCTTTCATCCAGGGTATGGCTTAGTCTGTAAACCACTCTAGTCTCAATTTACAGAAATCAATCACCTTCCTCTGCCTCCCCAGTGCTGGGATTAAAGGTGAATGCCACTGATGGAGTCTCAGTTTGGTCTGTTGTTTTGTTTTGTTTTGTTTTTTTGTTTGTTTGTTTGGAACAGAATCTTGCTAAAGGCACCACCAGTGTAACCTCAAATTTGTTAATCTTCCCAATTCTCTCTCCCAAGTGTTGATGTTTACAGATAGGCTCCACTATTCTCAGGCTTTTAAAAACACTGTCTTACATTGCATATTTATTTATTTTGTTAAGGACTGGGCAGATCATAGGTCAACTCTAAGTAGCTGATTCTCTCCTTCTACCTTGTAGAATGCAGGGATCAAACCCAAGTTGCCAGGCTTAGCCGCAGGTTCCCTAACCCACTAAAGATATCTCTTGCTTTATTGTCTCTTTTTGGGTGGATTCTAGAGTGGAATTCTTTCAGCTTTGGGAACAGAAGCACCAGTGGTGTATGAAAGTATTCCTAGCTCTCACTCCCCAACTTCACCACCTTCTTGAGCCAATCTGCTAGACTGAATTGTTAATCTCCCTGAGATTTAATTTGCATTGTCCTGACTCTGGTGAAGTTGCCCTTCTTCTCACTTGTGCTCGATTTGCATTTCCTGTTTGGCAATTACCCATTCCTATCTGGAACCAGATTTCTCTCTGGCTATTTCTTACCTCCATTCAATTTCTAGGATCTCTTCCTGCACGGGGAATATAATTTTTACTCAGGAAGTGCCATCACAAATATGACATTTTTGAGTGCTGATGAACTCAAGGAACGATGGAGAGGAAACTGTAAGTGTAGGCTTAGCTCTTTCTGCATACCCTTTATCTACATAAAGACATCCTCCAAAGGGAACGTAACTCAGTTGTTCTGAATCTACTCTCCAGGTCTCTTATCTCCCAGTCGAGATTTATTCTGTGACACCCAGCCAAGGTAGACTCTCCCTCACCTACTCTGTGGGCCACTTCCAGACAGGGTTAATAATACCTGAGACTTTATCTGTCTGAGAAGACAGCTTTACTAGCCAGTGTTTCCTTCCCTCAGCTCCCAGAACACTAGGCAGCTTGGGACACTGCATGAACCTCAGTCACTTGACCATCCTTCAAGCCTCATCCTTTGTGAGACTCCCATCTATGGAAGTGTTATTAAGTGTATTTTCTGCTATATTAATCTGTCTTTTTGATAGTTCTACTTTTTGCAATCAAATCTTAAATCTGGCCTATTTTCATATTTATTTATTTATTTATTTATTTATTGTGCAATACAGAATGTCATTTTTCTTTTCTCCTCTCTTTTCTTTCATACAATACTTCCTCCTTGTCCTCCTTACCCACTCCCCACCCGACTTTTTAAAAAATAGTCAACTGATCTCCAGGATTTTTTTTTTAAAGTATGTCTATGTGTTGACCTGTGTGCCACAGAATGCATGTGGAGGTTAGAGGACCACTTGCAGGAGTCTTTTCTCCTCTTTAACCATGTGCATGGGTCCTGGAGATTGAACTCAGGCAGTTGGACATAGTGGCAAATGTCCTTACCACCTGAGCCATCTTACCAGCTTGATCCAGGGATTTTTAAACTATTTAGTAAGCAAAATATACAGGGCCTTTGTTTTGTTGAGCTGGGGTCTTGTGGTATAGTCTAGGCTGTCTTCGAACTCCCTACCTCAGCCTCACGAGTGCTGAAGTACAATACCACAAGGGACTGTGCCTTTATTTGGACAGAGGAAGTTTGGACTCAGTAAGATGGTCCTAGGAGAAACCTTAAAGCTGGATGAAGTCGTTGGTCTACTAACCAGTCATGGATTAAATCCTCCTGTGTTTGTGTACCTGTAAGCTATTTTTATTTATTTCATTTGGAAAAGAAGGAAGGGAGGGAGGGAGGGAGGAAGGGAGGGAGGGAGGGAGGGAGGGAGGGAGGGAGGGAGGGAAGAAGGAAGGGACAGAGGGAGGAAGATTAAAGCAACATCCCTCCATTATCTTACTTATGAACCAAAGGAGCCATCCCTGTTAGGTGTGTCTCTGTTCTTCCTGGTGTAGGTGAGGCCCAGGAAGCCCTGATCCATGCTAGGTCTCAAGATGTGAACAAAGTCTTGGCTCTGAAGTCCACCAAAGATTCCTTTAGTGTGTGTGTGTCTTGGAATCTTGAAGTGAGTGCATCAACATTTATTTGTAAGAAGAATAGTTGGGCTTCTCAGCAAATCCACCAAGAATGGATATTAGGTAATTTTTCTCTATGCACAGTCTTTTATCTTTCTACCTGCCAATGAAGGTACCAATAAATACTTACTGACTTTTATCATTCTACTAACCTTCAGATTCAGACTTGCTGGTAATTTCAGTAATTGCTGGTTTGCATTAAGAGCAGGAGATTAGAGATTAAGGTCCAGGGAAGATAAAGGATTTGCTCAGAGGCATGGAGGGTACGTAACCGGGTCACAGGCTCCCTGTCCCCCCTTTTCTTTTAGCAGAGTGAAGAGTGCAGGTGTGGAGAGAGAGGACTTTATCCATAACTAACTAGGCCATCTTGACCCACTTTCCCAATCCTCTGCTGTTTGAGGGAGTTCTAGCAGGCAGGTCAAAGTGTCCTTGATGTGGGTGTGTGCTGCTGAGGTTCTGAGGAAGATTCTGGAAGCTAGATGTGGTGTCACAGACCTGTAGTCACAGAGTTTTGAGTAATGGCAAGAGGATCAATTCAAAGTCATCCTCTATATAAATGGAGTTCAAGGTAATCTTGGGCTCTAGGAGACCTTGGCTCAAAAACAAACAGAAACACTCCTCCTCCCCCCAAAGCAACAACAAAAAGAGAAGCTTCTGGGAGCCACACCTATCTCTCCCCGACGCAGTCACTAGTAAACAAAACTAACCTGCCAGATCTGGTTGTCTAAAAAGGTCCTTTTCAATGCTACCTACCTCCATCAACATCCAGGAGCACTTACCATATAGCCCCTGCTGTGTATGTATAATTACAATAGGAGGCAAAGTTTTCAGAGAGCTAGCATCTCGAGGGAGAATTCAGCGGGAGGGCTTGGTTTGGAAGAGGCCAGGGGTGTGAAAATGAGAGTGTTAAAGGCTTTTTACAAAGCTAATGGGTTTTACATATGTGAGCCCAATAATAAAGGCTCTTGGAAGGATGGCTCACCTTCATTCACAGGCTACTTCCTAGAATCTGCCTTAGTCCCCAGAATTATGTAGGCATTCAGGGACAGATGGGAAGACTTTCACACATGCTAATACACAACATTTTGACCTTGATGCTCTAGGCATTGTCTTCTTCCGCTGTGGAGGTGAATGAGGGGTGTCATTTTCAATTTAGAGGGAAACGGAGAAGCTTCCCCACAAACAAGCTTAAGGGTTTAAGGGTAAATCCTACCCTACTGAGAATGTGTGTTGAAAGGGGCTTCGCCCAGGGACCCAGGTCACTCCTGGAAAGTTTTGTAGGACAAGAGCAATTATTTTTAGCTTCACATTTAGGAAACAAGGTTTGCCTAGACAGAAGTGAGACGCCGTGGGATGGGGAGGGAGGGAAACTTGCCCACGGTTGGGAGCGAAGAATACATGCACCCTGCTCTAATCTAAAGAAGATGTCGCACTCTCTCTGTTCACGCCACCTCGTGAGGCAAATGGGACACAAAGAGGCCAAGTTGATGGTGGCTTTCTTGATGCCACCCTTAATATGAACTCAAGGTATACTGAGCGGTGGTTTGGGCAACGAATGCAGCTGTTTGGAATTCAACCCTGGCTTCGGAAAGGCTTTTGTTGGAAACGGTGGGCGCGACTTTAGGGGACGCCCCTCCACGCATTCCACAATCCTTTCCGCGGTAGCGAGGATTCGCTGTCTCGCGGGGGGTGGCCCCACTCGGGCTCCCAGGTTGGGCGGTGCGGCTCCGCTTTCTGCTTGGTCTCCGCGAGGTGTCGCCTTCGGCCGAAGAAAGCAGTAAGGCGCCACCCTCGTAGCCCGCACTTATTTATTTTCAAACAAGGGGGGCGCCCCTTCCTTTCAATTTGAAACTAGAAACCTCCTGCGGTCTCGTTCCTACGTGGGCGCGTCCTCGGCCTCCCATTTTGCACTCCCATAGCCGCCTTTCGAGATCACACACGAACGGCCCCTCTGCCAGGCCTTGTTCCACTTTGGCCTGGAGCTCATCTTGAACACACACACACGCAGTCCACGCAGGGACCGGGCTAGAAACCTCTCTTTCCACTCCCAGCACACACCCAGAGACCTTTAAAAAAAAAAAAAAACATTGAGTGCAGCGGGTGCAAGCCCGGGGGGTCCAAAAGGGAGGGAGGAGCACGCTTCGGGTTTCCCAGCTTTGCAGCTTGCAGTCTGAAAAACGAGAGGGGGGAGGGGTGAAAGGGACGGGGGGGGGGGAGAAAGAGAGAGAGGGGGAGGGAGGGGGAGGGGGGAGAAAGAGAGAGAGAGAGGGAGGGAGAGAGAGAGGGAGAGGGAGAGGAAAAAAAAGAAAAGCAAATGGCTTTTGGCGCGAAAGGCTTTGGCGCCTCCCCTGATTTTTATGGAAATCAAGAGGGCGGGGAAAAGCCGCTTGCCTCTGCCTTTCTCCCTCCCCCTCGTCTGCGCCACAGCCCCCTTTTCTCCCCGCCCCCCGGGTGTGTCAGATTTTTTCAGTTAATAATATCCCCCGAGCTTCAAAGCGCAGCCAGTGACAGTCATCTGTCTGGACGCGCTGGGTGGATGCGGGGGGCTCCTGGGAACTGGGTTGGAGCCGAACGAGCGCTAGCCAGGCGTAAGCGCGCACACACTGCAGCCGCCCGAGGACAACCCCCCTCCCGCCGCCGCCCACTCAGCCCACCCGGAGACCCCAGCGCCGAGTCGCCTCCGGATCCCCGGCAGTCTGCGGGAGGTAAGAAGCGGTAGTTGCAAAGCTCCGAGCGCCGAGGAACGGCGGAGCGCTGCGGCTAGGCAAGCCCCTGGACGCGGCTCCGCACCCTGCGCCCAAATATGCCGGGCTTTTTCGGGGAGGGGGGTACAACACGCCGTGTCTGCTTCCGAAACAAAACCATCTGGGTTTTTTTTTTTTTCCTGAAAAGCCTATTCAGCACCCGAAGGCACCCTGGCTGGAAGAGACCCGCCCTAATCCTTTTTACAGCCCTGGCCCAGGCAGAGAAATAGCTTTAGCGAAAAGAAATTCGCCCGGCTCCACAAGATTTGTCTGAGTGTGAGCTGACTGGGAACCGGTGCGTCCCCACCCTAAGCTGGGGTTCTCCAAAAGGTGCCGCGGGGAAGGAAGGAAAAGGGGTTAGGCGAAGCTAGGGTGATAATGTAGGTCACCGCTGCTCCAGCTTAGGAGACGCGATTCTCTAAGGCGACCCTCATCGCGCCAGCGCCGCTGCACCATTCCTAGGAATGGGGTTCAGCCTTTTTTCTCCCCGTGGAAGAGGTTGAGGTCTCTGAAGGGAGGGAATTGGAAAGGGTATAGGTGGGTATAGGCAGACCAGGAGATTCCCAAGGGTATATCTTTCAAGGTTGAGGCTCTGAGTAGAGAGGGCTTGTATATAAGTGCCTGTTGTTGGTCAGACTGGAGAAAGGCTCTTAATAATTAATAAAGTTTTCTGAGCCCCGTTAGCGTTTGCGCTCCCGTGATCGCATTTCTGCAAAAGGGGATTGAAAGGTACTTCAATCCCATGCCCGGTAGCTGGACTAGAGAGCAAAGACTTCCTTTGAGCAACTAGTGCAAGTGGGGTTGTCGCGCTAGTAAGAGCTGAGATCTGCAGCTTGAACAAACCCCCTCCCCCAGGCAGTGCCTTGTGTGAATGAAACGGCAGTTTCCAAAGTTGCAGAGAGCCACACCACCCCCTGCATCTGCAAGCCCCCTCCCACCCCCAGTCTTAGACAGCTTGTACACAAAAGGAGGGAGTAGGGGAGAGGCTCAACTTTCTCCACCTTCCAGAGCTGTGGGGAGCTTGCAGAAGAGATTCGGGGCTCTCACTGCCTGTCCCCCCACCAACCCACCCCTTTGGCTCATTCTCTCTTGGTTTGTCTATTGGTTGTAGAGTTGGAGATTGGCGCGACTCTGCTCCCCAGGGGAAGGAAGCACTCCCCCGTATTAAAAAGAGCGGAGATATTAAAAGAGAGGCGAACCCATGCCCAGCTGCACCGCGTCCACCATGCCAGGGATGATCTGCAAGAACCCAGACCTCGAGTTTGACTCACTGCAGCCCTGCTTCTACCCGGACGAAGATGACTTCTACTTCGGCGGTCCCGACTCGACCCCACCAGGGGAGGACATCTGGAAGAAGTTTGAGCTGCTGCCCACGCCCCCGTTGTCGCCCAGCCGCGCCTTTCCAGAGCACAGCCCGGAGCCCTCAAATTGGGCTACGGAGATGCTGCTGCCGGAGGCCGACCTGTGGGGCAACCCGGCCGAGGAGGATGCTTTCGGTCTTGGGGGACTGGGTGGCCTCACTCCTAATCCGGTCATCCTTCAGGACTGCATGTGGAGCGGCTTCTCTGCCCGGGAGAAGCTGGAGCGCGCAGTGAACGAAAAGCTTCAGCACGGCCACGGGCCCCCGGGCGCCAGCTCATCCTGCCCGGCTCCCGGAGTGGGTGCCAGCAGCCCCGGGGGCCGTGCCCTTGGTGGGTCGGCGAGTGCTGGCCGCACCGGGGCTACCCTGCCTACCGATCTCTCCCACCCGGCTGCCGAATGTGTGGACCCCGCCGTGGTCTTCCCCTTCCCGGTGAACAAGCGAGAGTCGGCGTCGGTGCCCGCTGCCCCGACCAGTGCCCCGGCGACCAGCGCTGTGGTCACTAGTGTGTCTGTGCCGACTGCTACCCCGGTGGCTGCTTCTGCTCGTGCAGGAGGCCGTCCTGCCAACAGTGGGGAGCACAAGGCCCTCAGCACCTCCGGAGAGGACACCTTGAGCGACTCAGGTAAAGCTTAGAGCAGGGTCCTTGCTACCTCCTTGGATGTTGGGAAGGTGGGGGTGCTGTGGTCCCTTTGTTATCGTAGATTTGTGCGGGTGATTCTCTTCTGTTCACCTCTCTCCCGGGATAGAAGAGGCTGGAAACCCCAGCTACACCTTCCCTTAAATTTGTTCTGTCCTCTTTTTCGGGAATCCTTGTTGTAGGCTTGCCCTCACTGTGGGAAAAGTTGGTGGCCAGCTCAGTCAAGCTGTAGGGTCGGAAAGCTACCTGGACTGAAATGTTAGTTTGTTGGAGAGGTTCTTGTAAGCCAGGTCAAGGAAGGGGAAAGACTCCCTGAAAGACCAGGGCAGTTCACAATCCCACTTCCAAAAGTTAGGAGAATACCTGACAATTCCTCCCCTCCCCACCCACCAAGGACTCTGAGCCCTCCGTGGGTGGTGGGCTGTTTGCGTTTGGTGCGTGGCCAGCAGGCGGCGTTGTGTCTGACGCAAGTCAGGCAGGGGATCAAAAAAGACTGGGGGTGATTGGGGCACCCCCTCCACTCCAGTTCAGCAGCTGGCAGCAAGTGCATTAGTGGTTGTGTACGTTTTCAGGGAGTCTCTTTCCGGTTTTGATTGAGTGCTGCTCCGTTGTGTTTCCTAGCTGGAATTTCTGACCTAATTGAGCTGAGTTGTGTTCCAAAAACCTAGGGTGAGGGCGGGTCCCTACCACTACCCCTCTTTAGGAATGCACACACCCTGGAAGGATTCATTGGTTCTATTGTAAGCATTTATCTGGGCCGTCTGCGGAAAGGAAGGGTTAAAAAGAAAACCTTTTTCTTGGGGCTACCTACCACACTACCCAAATCCTGTCTGGCCCTGTCCTTCGAGTTAACCCTCCCATTAGACCTTGGAAACCAGTGTTTTCACAATGCCAAAGAATAAAAAGTCTAAATTTCCTCTTGGACTGAGGAGGGATCGTTCGAAGGCTCCTGGGAGGAAACTCGGTGATAAGCCTGCACTTTGAAAGGGCTCTGTCCCTTTAATGTCTGTGCCTTGACAGCTTTCTGTTAGGAAGCAGTTCCTTCCAACAGCTGTCTTCTTGGCTGAAAACCAAAACACTGCCTTAAAGGGACCTACAGACTGGAGCAGCCTAACATTTCAGCTTTAGACGAAGCCTCACAATTGTTCAGCTTTCCGGTCCTCACTAGATAAAGCAGAAGATGTGTTTTGGTTTTCATGCTTGCTTTTATTTATTTTTTAAACCATAATTTTCTCTCCTAGCCTGGCAGCAAACGAGGAAGTCAGAATACACATAGAACGCTACATGTTTTTGTTGTTGTTACTGCTACTCGGGCACTGCTCCCAACGGTTGGGATGCGTAGCTACTGTGGATTAGAGCTTTATCATTGAGATCTGATCTCTCCCTAGATGAAAAACTGCTTACTCTGTACAACGCATATTCTCACAAGAAAAGGTTGTTGTGGTGGTGAATGAGATTGTTCCTAGAGTTTTAAGGGTGGCAGAATCAAAACCCAGCCATGTGTTTTACCAAAGGAGGAGCCTCCAGTCTGAAGGGTGGCTGTGGAAGTGTGTATAAGTAAATCCATGGGGCAGACTGGCTGGTGATTATGCTAAAAGCTCCTCTTACGGAGCATCTGTCGCCAAGTCTACTTATTGTCTGCCAAACTCAAACACTGTGGCTATTACCCCCACTGAATAGCTGAGGAAGCTGAGGACGAGAGGAGTTAAGTAACTAACCTTTTTCCAGAATCATACCGACAACGGTTCATTACGAGTCTAGCTTGGCTTCCTCGAGTTTCTGCCACATACTCAAAAGTTTGACAACAGGGGTTGAACCCTGGGTCCTTTCTTGTTAGGCAAGTGCTCTGCTGGCCCCTCATCACCTGGGGAAGGAAAAATATGGGGTGGGTGTGTGCACACACACGTCTTGTCCGTGTTGTGATCAGTCTATGTCAGCAAACCTAGCTGATTTAAACGAGTGTACATTAATCGTGTAATTAACCTGAAAATATTTTTTGCCTCAAAGATGATGAAGATGACGAGGAAGAAGATGAAGAGGAGGAAATCGATGTGGTCACCGTAGAGAAGAGACGTTCCTCCTCTAACAACAAGGCAGTCACCACTTTCACCATCACTGTGCGTCCCAAGACCTCCGCTCTGGGCCTGGGGCGAGCACAGCCCGGCGAGCTAATCCTCAAGCGCTGTGTTCCCATCCATCAGCAACACAACTATGCTGCACCCTCACCCTATGTGGAGAGCGAGGACGCGCCCCCACAGAAGAAGATCAAGAGCGAGGCTTCTCCACGCTCCCTCAAAAGTGTCGTTCCAGCAAAAGCTAAGAGCTTGAGCCCCCGAAACTCAGACTCGGAGGACAGCGAGCGTCGCCGCAACCACAACATCCTGGAGCGCCAGCGCCGCAACGACCTGCGCTCCAGCTTCCTGACGCTCAGGGACCATGTGCCCGAGCTGGTAAAGAACGAGAAGGCCGCCAAGGTGGTCATCTTGAAAAAGGCCACCGAGTACGTCCATGCCCTACAGGCCAACGAGCACCAGCTCCTGCTGGAAAAGGAGAAACTGCAGGCGAGGCAGCAGCAGTTGCTAAAGAAGATTGAACACGCTCGGACTTGCTAAATGTTTCTCACACGGACAGTCACTGCCACTTTGCACATTTTGATTTTTTTTTTTAAACAAACATTGTGTTGACATTAAGAATGTTGGTTTACTTTCAAATCGGTCCCCTGTCGAGTTTGGATCTGGGTAGGGGGCAGGACGCGGGGTTCTGCCATGACCTTGGAAAAAAAACTGAGTTATGGGATGCTGGGTGGCTTGTTTTCCTCCTCCATATCACCTGGTGACAGCCGTGGAAGTTCGGGACACTTAGGAGCTTCGGGAAGCTGTGAAGTCACCTTGTTCCGGTCCAAGTTTCCAAACAGTCATTCCTTCTTTTTACAATGGTGCTTAAGTTCCAGCAAATGCCACAGAAGGGGGGTTGCCATTTGATGCCCCTGGGAACAGTTGTGTAAATACCATTGATACACCCGCCTTTTGTATACGTCCTGGGTAATGAGAGGTGGCTCTTGCGGCCAGTATTAGACTGGAAGTTCACACCTAAGTACTGTAAGAATACCTCAATGTTTGAGGAGCATGTTTTGTATACAAATATATTGTTAATCTGTTATGTACTGTACTAATTCCTACACGGCCTGTATACTTTAGTATGATGCTGATACATAACTAAATTTGATACTTATATTTTCGTATGAAAATGAGTTGTGGAAGTTTTGAGTAGATATTACTTTATCACTTTTTGAACTAAGAAACTTTTGTAAAGAAATTTTACTATATATATATATTCCTTTTTTTCCTAGCCTGTTTCTTCCTTGTTACTGTATTTGTTCATGTTTGGTGCATAGAACTGGGTAAAATGGCAAAGTTCTGTGTTTAATTTCTTCAAAATGTATATATTTAGTGCTGCACCTTAGAGCACTTTGAAATACCTCATGTTTATGAAAATAAATAGTAATTAAATGATGCAAGTTAATGTTTTCCTTCCTAGCTGGGCTTCAGACTCTACAAATAGTCGGTGTGGAATCCTGGCTGGAGGAGGATACTGGTCCCACTTGGAGGGGTAAATGGGTTTGTGGATTCCAGATTAGAACCAACTATTTTCAATAGGCAATCAATGGGTGTTAAAGCACTTTCAAATATTTTGTCTTGAGTGTGTCCACAATGTCACATCCCCTGGAACTGGAGTTCAAGTCTAGGAACCAAGCAGAGGTCCTCTGCAACAGTAACAAGTGACTTTCACCCCTGAGCCATCTGTTACCCCTTTATTTTTTTTAAGGCCTCTTCAGGTTCTCCAGCACAGTCTGGTCTATGTAGCTGAGAATGAGCATGCTCTACTGATCCCTTCATCTCTCAAGTGCTAGGATGATAGGTGTGTGCCAGGCATGTCCAGTTATGGAAGCACTATCACGCACGTGAACTCTCAAAGCATTTTAGATAAAATGTGGATACCACCCCCAAAGTTTGGAATAAGCTATAAAATTGGCAAGTTGGATCTGCATTTCACATAAACATTTGTTCTAGTTGTTTGGAAGGACTTATACCTAAAAATTTCCCCTAGGAAGAGATGGGTGTGGAGGCATGTCTGATGCCTGCAGAGGCAAGAAGAATGTCATCCAATCCTCTTAGCAGCAGGCTCCTACATTGTGATCCTGAGGCCACAGAGTAACACTTAGTCCAAAAGAAACGTAGGGTCAGTATAAGATTCTGGGCTGAGCACTGTAGTGAAATAGGATGGGCGTTACTGCCTACCTTCAGTGATCTCAGATTCACCCACCTCGTAGCTGAAGTTCCCAGAGGGCTGAAGACCAAGAAGGGGAAAGAGAGCTGTCAGTTACCCCACTGGTGTCACTGGGTGGACTGTGGGAGGCAGGGTGGGTCTCAAGGAAGAATGAGCTACAGACCCTGGAGACAGAACTAAAAGAAGGAAAGAGGCTTCCCTCAGGGAAAAATTTCTGGAAGTCTGAAGATGAGGCCATCTACCTTACTTAGAATAGGACATCTATTTCTCTCTGGGATAACAGACTACACATGGATTTCCCTATGGTTTCATTCACTGCAGGTTTTTAACTTAAGTCGAAAAAAAAAAATCTCGATGGAAAAATGCAGCCCAAAGGGCCAGACAGCTTTGCTCCTGAGGCTGTATTGTCAGGGACAGAGATGAGAACTCTGTATAGGTGACTGTATGCGTGGTTCCCAGGTCTATGGGCAGACAGGTAGAAGGTTAGCCATGGAGGTCCTTATTTGGGGTGACAGCTACAAGTGCTGTCTTAACAGTTTCTGTGGGGCTGGTGGTACTGCCTAGCGTCTCTCTGATGGTTTGACAAGGTTGAAATTTGGGCAAAATGCCCTTTACAATCCTGTAACTCCCCAGTCTCAGACTAGCAAATAATAAGCTTCGAAGGTCCTAGTCAAAAGAACTGTCTGTTGCATCTTACAAGTCCTAAGTAACAAGCCCATCACCACATCAGTAGATCCAGAAGCCAAACGAAAGTTAAGTGACCTCAGGTTAATTGAACATCTAAGAGCCTTAAAGCCCACCACAGTCAACTGAACAGATCTGTTTGTGTCCCCCCAAAGGGGACCCGTGTGACAGATGAGCTAGAACTCTACTGTGTAAAAAGAAATAGAACAGAGACCATTACATTGGAATTCCTACCACGTTCTTGTTTTGCTGACTGCTGAGAAGTTCATACACAAAGCCCCCAGGGCAGATTTCCACCTCTAAAGCTTTGTTACTTTCTTTACATCACATAACAGCAACAACAACAACAGCAAACTCTCTGCATTTGGTGGACCATAAATAAAACAACATATATTGCTCTTCCAGCGGATCTGAGTTCAATTCCCGGCACCCAAGTGGCCAAGCTGCCTGTAACTAAGGCACCAGGGATATGACATCTCTGGACTCCTGTGACTCACACTCACATAGACACACACACAATTATAAATAAATTTAAAATAAATAAAAGACACACTAAAAACTGTTAACACTTAGATTAAGAGACATTTTTGTTTCCTCGTCTAGCTGAAGCAAAGTGGTTCCTGATGTAACTCTGCAGTTCTCTGTACAATAATTGGAGTAAGAGAAGAATCCAAGCAGTGGTCTGAAAAACACAAGACTGAGATACTGAAACTTAAGAAACTTCACCAGGTAAGAAAGTAAATCAGAGCTTACGTAGGGTATTCAATCATCTCTCAGTTACTTTCTCTCACAGAATGCAAGTGGGGCATCCCTGGACTAAAGCACGACACAGGACTGACATTGAGTCTTCATGGTCAGCCCAGTGGTATCTTACAGGTCTCTTGTAACCTATAGGCTAGCCTCCACCTCAATATGTGAGGATGACTTCCGACACCTGATCCTCTGGCCTCCATGTTCAGGCTACTGACAACAAAGTGAGCCAATATACCTAGTGATGTAAGTGTCGGGATAGAATCCAGGGCTTTATGTGACCTAAGCTAGCACTCTACTGAGCTCCAGCCCAAGCCCCCTTGCTAATGGAATTCCCTGGCTCTCTCCTCTCAACCAGTGTTATTAACATAGGAGCTAACATTTGTCAGGTGTTTCTGGTGCTTGGGAGAGATCAATGAACAGCAACAACAACAAAAAGACAAAATTGCAAACTGCACCGGATTCCTGCCTCCTTGCAGTGTATAATCTAGGAGATAATGAGAGTCAGAATATAAATAAAAAAGCAAAGCAAGCCAACAAATAGCACCGATGAGATAGTGATTTCTAAAAGAAGTAGACTGGTATAGAGGAATTCAAGATTGCCAGCAGCAGTGCACAGGCACCTGGTCCTTGGACCTGTAGAGGAAAATGGAAAGCGATGGATAGGACTGCTCAGCCACCAGAGGAAGCGGCTTAGGTTCTCCTCCCTTCCGCACACCTCGGGCATGAGTGTTTCCCACTAAATCTTTTCTTTGCCTATCTTCTCTGAAAGGGCAGCATCGGACTATGACAGATCTGCAGTCTGATTCCCTGGGACTGAATCTAACTCTCTGAATCTTACAAGCTCTGGGTTGAAGAGTCCCTCCACTAGTATAGGGGGATGATGGTCAGGTTGTTAGATAAAATCACCTAAAGTAACCCAAGGCTTGAAGTCAGGCATGCGTGCTGGATGACGAGAGTACTAGAAGCTTGTTGAATAATCTGATTTGCGGAAGAGAGATGGCTCATTTTGTAGCACTTGCTGGAAGCATAAGGGTGGGAGCTTAGATCCTTGATACTACATAAAAAGGATGAGTACTTGTCTGTTACCCAGGTACTTGGGATAGTGTAGGGAGAAGATAGATGGATCCCTGGGGGCACTCTGGTCCTCTAGTTTAGTCATTGCTGAGCAATGACTAAAGGTTCAGGGAGAGACCTTGCCTCATAATGTAAGGTATAAAATTATAGACCAGTGGTTCTCGACATTCCTAATGTAACCCTTTACTACAGTTCCTCATGTTGTGGTGACCCCCAACCATAAAATTATTTTCATTGCTACTTCATAACTGTAATTTTGGTAGTTAGGAATCATAATGTAAATATCTGACCTGCAAGATATCTGATATGAAATCCCTATGAAAGGGTTGTTCAATCCCCCAAAAAAGGTTTCCACCCACAGATTGAGAACCTCTGCTATAGAGAAAGGTATGTGTGGCTGGGCATTTTTTTGATATTGACAGGATTGGTCCTTTGTTTCCTCTGTATGTTACTAGAAAAAAGAACTATTTAGAAAAATGATCAGTAAAGCAAATGTATAAGCCTGACCTCAATGAGAACTGTGCAGACTTTTGTCCTCCAAAAGAAGCCTTATAAAACCTAAAAATGAGTGCTTTGAGAAAAAGAGAATGTAGGATTTGAAGCCTCTTTTAAGACAGAGACAGATTCTAGGAATCTGAGTTCCGTGGAACATCTACGCCTTCTACAATGGTTTATTAGTTCCCCTTGCTTGTAAAGGAAATCTCTTCATAGGTGACTGACCAAGGCTACCTGATCTCTCTTGATACTGACGGATCATACTACCAGGCATCCATCCTGAAACCTTTGACCAGAAGTAACAGAGGCTTTTTTATGGTGTAGTCATGGGGACTGGCTGGGACAGTGCATATTTGGGGAACACACACACACACAACCCAGGCTGCTAGGATAAACGTAGGTGATTGGCGGGAGCATGTGTGCTGAGTGAGGCATAGCCTGGACTTTCCTCTTCTATCTAGCAGGCCTGAGATTTTTCAGGCCTTTAGGACTAATGCTGCTTCTTCTCCTTCTTCTTCTTCTTCTTCTTCTTCTTCTTCTTCTTCTTCTTCTTCTTCTTCTTCTTCTT
>NW_021604657.1:3330552-3336421 GCF_004785775.1 Grammomys surdaster
TTCTTCTTCTTCTTCTTCTTCTTCTTCTTCTTCTTCTTCTTCTTCTTTTTTAAAGGATTAGTTTTATTTTTACTCCTCTGTGTGTGTGTGTGTGTGTGTGTGTGTGTGTGTGCCCATATGCACCTTCAGATGCCAGAAAAAGGTATTGGATCTCCGGCGACTGAGTTAGAGGTAGTTGTGTGAGGATTGGGAATCAAATCCAGGTCCCCAGGAAGAGCAGCCCTCTATCTATGCTATAATTGTTTTAACATATTCACTCATTCATTCATTCATTCATTCATTCATTCATTCATTCAGTATGAGTGTATGTGGGTGTATAGCGAGTTCAGAGGGACAACCTGAGGGAGTCAGCTCTTTATTTCCAGACTAGGTGTGTCTTAAGGATAGAACTCTGGCCATCAGGCTCAAGGGTAAGAGCCGGTTCTTGCTGAGCCAACCGTGCCAATGGCCCCTGTTAGAGAATCTCTGAGAGGCAGGAAAGCAAGTAGAGTTCATTTCAAAGTTAGAGAGGGGGGAAGGGGAAGGAGAGAGAGAGAAAGAAATACAGAGACAGAGAGACAGAGATTCAATACTGAGAGTTCAACCTAAAATTTCACACATGCTAGACAAGTGTGGACTACTACTCACCTACACCCCAGCTCTCTTTTTGTCTTGTATTTTGAGACAGGGTCTTAACAAGTTGTCAGGTTGGGTGTGAACTCCCTCTTGTAGCTCACGTAATCTTTGACCATGTTGTCCTCCTGCCTCAGGCTCCCGTATAGCTGGGGTTACAGACCTGACCCACCAGGTTTGGGTATTTTGTATGACTTTGGTGTCTTAGGCTCCCTTTCTCCGTCTGAGAAATGATGAACAGACACGTCGATAGCACAAGGTGACACTGAGTGCTGCCTGGGAGGCAGGCCTGCAGTAGTCTGTGGACCAGCAACCATCATTGGCTCCTCTCTGTTCCTTACCTCCTCACTCTCAGGACAGGAAAGTTACTTCAGTTTGCATCACTTCCCCATCTGTGAGTGGAACTGGCTGGAGCTGGTGAGCACTGAGACCCAGCTTGCAACTCTGAAGAGCAACAGACATTCATCCTGAGGAACGGCCGCAGCCTTCAGGATCATTACAAGATGCTAAGCGCAGTAACACACACCTTTAATCCCAACACTGGGAAGAGAGAGCATAGCCTGGTCTATATAGCAAGTTTCAGGATAGCCAGGGCTATATAGAGAGAACCTGCCTTAAAAACAAAAGATGACTAAAAGAGCTAGGGATGTAGAACACGTGGTGATTTGTCTGGAGTGTGGCAAATATAAACCCCATATTGTGGTACACACACATAATCCTAGGCGTAGGCAGAAGGATCAGGTGTTCCAGGCCATCCTTGCCTACATCCTTGCCTACAGAGCCTGGACTATATATTAAAAAAACAACTCGGATGTCTACAGTGCTGGTAAACAGTGGCACTGTGGTTGGAAACCTTGGGAACTTACCAGACCTCTGCTGATCACCTTCTCCAGAACTGACGATCTTCCACTCTAAAGAAAGAGCTGGGTATGTTTTTCATCTGTAGAGTGCTTCCCTCGCTTGCAGAAGGGCCTGGGTTCAGTCCTCAGTGTTGCAAATGTAAAATAAGAATCAGGAGTTTGCAAGACTCTTGCAAGGATCAAGTCATAAGCCATGTGAGGGATGCGATGGACTTTGGAAATCAATGAGCTCTTCCTGCTGCCCAGATGCAGACCACGCTTCAGCAGCATCCCTCCAGTCTTTACAGAATGTCTTCTAGATTCAACCCTCAGTGCGTTTCCCCAGGCAACAAACTCCTTTCCTTATGTTGTAGGTGTCCTCTAGTTGATCCCTTGTACCTAGAATAGGGCTTTGCTTGGAACAGTTGCACCTTGGTAATCTAATTGTTATTTTTATAGGAAAAACCTGGTTAATTGCTTCAAGCCAACTAGAGTCATGATTCCTGCAAACCAACTGGGTACTTGGGCTGGTCTCTTCTAAAACTAGAGAGAAGTATGATTAATCCATTGTTTAATTCGGTTACTCAAATGAAAACAGAATATGGTAATAGACACTTCATACCTTGAATCTTTGCTTGGGTTGAGCTTGTCATTTCTTTTAGGCACAAAACAAGAAAGAACAAGGGCTTTCAATCAACAGTAGAGTTTTGAAAGGCTGGAGCATTTGTCACGCGAGCTTTTTTATTGGAAAGGCAGACAGGCTTTGGATACAAGTTTGCTCTTTTCTTTTTTCCACAGCAACTGAGCTGTAGAAAAAAAAAAAAAAAAAACAACCAAGGACTCCCCCCTCCCCCAAAGAGTGGGAAGAGCACCAAGGAAAGAACGCCCCAACTTTACTCTTGTAAGTGATTTAACTGTCTATGGGTTGAAAAAAAAAAAAAACTTTATCACTTGTCATGGTAGTGCATATCTACAATGCCAGCACTCTGGAGAGGAGGGAAGAGTGCTCGCTCAGACTGGTCTGTGAATGAGTTCGAGGCCAGCTGAGGCTACTACATACTGAGATTTTGACTCAAACAAAACAAAAGAAGAAACGAAATCTTTCCCATCCTGTGTTGGTCCTACTTCTGGATTTGCTGAACTAGAATTTTATAATCTGTCTTGAAGGGACACTGCCTCTCTGCTAGAAAACCTTGAAAATCTCATTTAGAATACTGAAATTGGAGGTTTTCTTGGATGTCTTTAAAGGCAAACTTCCATGTTGTCTGTGAATATGTTTCCATTGACACCTCTGAAAGGCGATTTCTCCAGGAGTGTTACCTCACTTGGTAATTCCCCTCTGTAATAAAGGTACCAGTCCTGTCTGTCACTGCAGCCTCAGCCTCCTGCTGATCCTTGGGAGTGGAGGCTGCTGCTGCCCTCTTGCCTCACCACTGGTAGGTACATAGCTACTGATTCTGGCTGAGCAACCCCAGAGTATTGTTTCTTGCACAGTGTGATGAATCACATAGCAAAACAAGGCTGGGGAAAAGAAATAGTACTTAGTCCAAGTACAAAGTCAGCCCTGCTTTCACTGCAGGCAATGACTATGGAGAGCAGGCTAATTGAAGTAGAAAACACTGTACAGCGCTCAGATGACTTAACAGTTAAGAGCACAGACTGCTCTTGTAGAGGAGCCAAGTTTGGCTCGCAGCACACACACAAGGGATGGCTCACAACTGCCTACAACTTTAGCTCCGGGGACTGACGCCCTCTTTTGGCTTTCATAGGCATCTACATTCAAGTGTGTGCCCACTCGTGGACGTGCACGCACACACACACACACACACACACACATACATACACATAAATACAAACACACAATTTAAAATAGATTTCTTAAAAATGTTTAGTGTTAATCAGTGCGCATTCAGAATTTTCACTGGGAAGAAATCTCTTTTATGGATGTTGTTTCCCTTCCTTTATCCAGGGTGACTGACCAACCCATCTTGGCTTTCAAACTGAAGGCCCTGAATCCTGGGGGACATCCAGGTCCCCTATTCTGCCCTGCCACACACATACCCGGGTGCTTGTTTCATCGTGCATCATAAACTGTACAGCCACCTATGTAGGTCAACCAGCACTGCCTTCTTTGAGGGTCAGCCAAGTGATACCGAAAAGAGTAACTGGCCCAGGCCAGGACAGACTGGGAGGAACATGGACTTGGGGTTGGATAGCCCATAGATTAGAGATCTGGAAACCATCCAAGAGTAATAAAAGGAGAGAAATCTATTTTCCTTTACAGAGACATTGACTGGGAAGCTGGTGGGTCTCACATAAATGTCAGGGACCAATTTAACAGCGACGATAAAACTAGGCTTCCTCTTCTCAATCCAGCCTTCTCCCTACCCTCCTCTTCCTCCTCCCTCTTTTGTTTTCTTTATTTTTTTTTTTTGACAAGACCTTGCTATGTAGCCCCAACTAGCTTAGTACTATGTAAACAAGGCTGGTTGGAACTCACAGTGATCATTCTACTTTACACTCCCAGAGAGCTGAAGTTACAGGCATAGGCCACCACATTCAACTTTACTGCTAGTGTTCTGCCCCCGCCCCCACCCCACCCCCACCCCTTGGACGGGGCTGTTACAATGTAGTCCTGGATGGTTGAAAGAGACATACCTGTCTCTGCCTCCATGTTTTGAAATGAGAGTTATGGAAGCACACACTCATCCTTCTCCTAGCTTCCTCTAATCTCCTCCTTCCTTCAGTCTTTGTATGCTTACCAAAAGAAACAGTTGTCAGGTGAAAGAGAAAAAAACAATCTGGGAGGAGATGAGGGAAGCCTATGGAATAAAATGCTCCCCCAGTTCCTAGGAAACGTTGAGCTCTATTTAGTAAGAGAAGCTGCAGATTCAGGTACCTGGCTGTAGGTAAGGACCTTGATGCTCTAGGATTATTCAATCCCCCAGGAGGGCATTTCCTGGGCTTCCTGTGGTGACTTTCCTGGTTCTCAGGATGAGACCACCTGGGCATAAACCAGTTGTGGGTGGAGGGGTGACATTCCTCAGAACTTGGAGATGGATCCCTTCACAAAAAGAAGAGGATGGAGGTAGGCAGACCTTCCAGGGGCCTTTAGCATGGGTATTCACATGGATTTAATTTGGGGGCAAACCTGTGGTTAACTTGCTTTGCAACTGCTTGTAAATGAGAGAATCCTTATTCCAGGGGGCTGAAGCACTTGGAGAATACGTCGCTGTAGTCCACCGCCTCCTGAAGGGAATGGGTCTATCATGTTAATGTCCTGCATCTTATTACAGTCAGGACAAAGGGCCTGGAGTTTGGGACTGAGAGTTTGTTTTGGAGTCTTTTAATATGGAGATTTCTCTCCTAAAAGGGGAAGCAAGAGGACCCTGGAGTCATCCCACAAACTTGCTTGGCACGGTGGTGGTGGTGGGGTGTTAAGACTCACCACAGGTGAGGTGCCCCCAACATTTTTGGCTTCTCCATTTGCTCATTAAAAAGTGATGGAAATTAGCAGGAGAAATCATGTTCTATTTCAGCAATTTTATAAAAATTCAGACTCCCCAATTTCTCCTGAGCCACTTTACACTTCCCCTGAAAAGGGCTTCACAGAGATTGTCGAACTCCAAGCTCTTCTCTTTAACGTTGCTAGAGAAAACTGGAGTGTGAGTTTGGGAATGACATTGGTGGAGGCAGGGGTGCGGAATGGGAACAAGGACTTTGGTGTCACTGCTGTCCTATCTCTTGGTGTTGTAGTCAGAATCACCATTGCTGTGATGAAACGCCATGACCAAGGCAACTTGGGGAGGAAAGGGTTTATTTGATTTATGCTTCCATCATTGAAAGAAGTCAAGACAGGAACTCAAACAGGGTAGGAACATGAAGGCAGGAGCTGATGCAGAGACCTTGGAGGGATGCCTCTTACTTTGCTCAACCTGATTTCTTATAGAACCCAGGACCTTCAGGTGAGGGGTGGAGCCACACACCATGGGCTGGGCTGGCCTGGCCCACATCAATTATTAATTACAAAATTGTCCTACAAGCTTGGCTATTGGCCTGAGGTTATGGAGAGATTTTCTCAATTGAGGTTCCTTCCTCTCTGATGACTAGCTTGTGTCAGGTTGACATAACACTGGCCAGCACACTTGGGGAAGGCGAGCTTGCAAAGTAGGATCTGGTTACAGAAAGCCTTCTTCCCCTGGCAGGAGGGATGGAAGAAACCTTGAGAGCGAGAGAGAACCGTGATGGATAATGTTGGAAGGGGGATGTCTCAGCGGGCCCATGCCGAGGCATCTCTTCCCCCTGAGAGACCAGCCACATAGTATACCATAGAATAGTTTATTCAGGGCATGGGGAGGGGAGCCAGGAGGGTAGTAGAGGGAGGGAGGGAGGGAGGGAGGGAGGGAGGGAGGGAGGGA
>NW_021604657.1:3336821-3383428 GCF_004785775.1 Grammomys surdaster
CGAGCAGAGAAGTAGAGACCGGCCATGACCGGAGGGAGGGGAAAGGGAAGGGGGGAGGGGCGAGAGGGACAGACAGAATCTACAGGTAAGAGAACAGAGAGCAAGAGAGAGAGAGGAGGGGGCAAGTAGCCCCTTTTAAAGTGGGCAGGCATACCTGGCTATTGCCAGGTAACTGTGGAGGTGGAGTTTAGACAGAATACTAACAAACAGGCCTGGTGGATTTTGAGGCAGACTCTTAGCACTAACTTTATCCAGTGCTTTTCCTGTAGCTCTTCCTGTCTCTAAAAATGAGAGGACCTCTCTTCCTTTACTCAAGGTCATTATGAAAAGAGAGAGGAAGATGTCTCTAGCAACTCAGCTTCAGAGGTAGCTACTCTTGAAATTTTGGTACAGATCTTCCTAGACGTTTCCATACATAAACAAACACACATAAAAATGTCTGTTCTGTATCTGTGGAAGATCATTCCTTAATATTCAGAAAGTAATTATATGGGAGGTTAATCTCTTATTAAGAATAAATGTGTCTCTGGAACAAGTGGCTATTTCTGAAGAAGGCATAAGAATTCCAATGTCACAAGAGTAAAGCAAATAAAGGACCTAAGGTAAATTTCAAACGTTACCAAATGTGATGGATGGGTCATTACGAGCTACTAGCATATTCACATAATCTTCTCCTGAGATGGGCAGAGGTATTCCAAGGTAGAGCCTCTGGCCACCTGCTCTCAGAAATTCGCAACCTTCCCCTTCCCGCTTCTGGCGTTGAACCCAGGCGCTGGATGGGTAGAAGCAGATAGGTGGGCATTTGAGAGCCCTGTGTACACTTTTCCTAGGAAGACCTTCCTTAAACATTGTCCCAGGGTGTGTAGACAGTGGACTGTCCAGCTCTTTGGAGTTGGCGGCTCAGTCAGGGACTATCTCATCTCTCCCTGCCCTGGGGCAAAGCCCTAATCGCTTCTTTCACAGCCTTTGTGCAGCCGTCTTTCATGGGGGCCCAACACAAAGCCCGGGTGAGCTGAGGTCAGATTTTCAACCTTTGGCTCTGGATTTCCTGTCTTTTGTGGAGTGGACGGCAGATTATACCACCCAGCTTCCTGTCGTTTCAGCACGGGGCTCCCCTGTCCTGGCACCAGCCCACTCCAGGAGGTTGGGAAATCCTTTTTGAAACAGGAAGACAGAGGATCTCCCTTCCTGTCCAGCTACACAAAACCCTCTTTATGTTTTTGTTTGTTTGTTTGGTTGGTTGGTTGGTTGGCTGGTTGGTTGGTTTTTGTTGTTGTTGTTTTGTGATGAGGCTTCTCAGTGTAGCCCTGGCTACACTGGAACTAGCCCTGTAGACCAGGCTAGCCTCAAAATCACAGAGATTTGCCTGCCTCTGCCTCCCCAATGCTGGGATTAAAGGCATGGACCACCACTGTCTGGCAACCCAGACTCTCTTTTTGTAGAACATTATTTGAGGTCTTCTGGTCATTGAAAATGACTTAAAAAAGCTGGGTAAATGGCTTAGTGGGTAAAGTGCTAGTGGCCCAAGCAGGAGTTTTGTATCTCTCCAAGCCATATAAAGCCAGACTTGGTAACATGGATCTGTAATCATGAACTCATATGATGAAAGAAGACAGGCGAATCCCCCAGAGCTAGAAGCACAAAAGCCAGCCACCCTTGGTGAATGCAGTGGCAAACAAGAGACCATGTCTCAGAAGGAAGTAGAGGGTGTGGGCTGACACCAGAGGAGGTCCTCTGACATGCATGAGTATTGTAGCAAGCACACATTGGCACACACAAACAACCATTCGTCTACATACTACTTCTTCAAGCACAAACTTTTTTTTAAAATGGCTTCTTATAAGATTTTAATTATGACAGCATCCTAAGTATAACTTGAAATAATACAGGATACACACACACACACACACTCACATGTATATGTGTATGTGTATATGTATACATAGCCAGTCAGGTACCCATGCAAAAACCTAAAAGCCTCTGTTCTTTCCCCAGATCCCATGGTAGAAGGAGCAAACTGACTCCCAAAGTTGTCTTCTGACATCCACAAACATAACACATGTATGTGTACATGTATGTGTATCTTTCATAATACACACACATAATAAATAAAAGTTTATATAAACCATGTGTGTCTGTGTGTGTGTTTGTGTGTGTAGATGTATACTCCCATTAAATCACACTGGGCAGATGCCAACCTCCTTCGACTCATTTGTATCACAGATTACACAACACACAAGAACAATGACTGTCTTTGATAGCAGAAACGGGCTAGGAAATGAAGAATCTCAGAGAGAATGCAGTGGTAAGGGGAGGAAGTGGTTTTGATGTGGGGTATGTATAGGAGGTGGTATTAATTCCCTAGAGCTACTGTAGCAAAGAAGCTGGAGCCACAAAACTTAAAAGCCAGAAATTCAGTTCTCATCCTCTGGGCTGGAAATCTAAGTCAGGATGTCTGTGGGCAGAACAGTTCCTTGAGGGCTGGAGGGAGAGTCTTTTACAACCTTCTCCTACTTCTGTGAGCAGCTGGTAGTCCTTCGTGTTTGTGTTTGTATCCTTGCTGGCATTTTTCTCAAATATGATTTTACTGTGTCTGTCCAGATTCCTTCCTTCCCTTCCTTCCTTCCTTCCTTCCTTTCTTCCTTCCTTCCTTCCTTCCTTCCTTCCTTCTTCCTCCTTCCTTTTTTTACGGATGTCAGTCATACCAGGTTACGAGTCAGCCCTACCCCAGTTTGACCTCATGTACAATGATTATATCTGCAGCCACCCTAAGGTCAGGCTTCAATAGATCCGCTCCACAGCAGGGGCTCAGCTTGGAGACTGTTTACTATCTGTTCTTGCCAGGTCGTCTGCTGAATTCTCTAAGTACAGACAAGCTAGGACAGTCATCCCCCCAGGTACTTACAGCCCGGAAGAAGGATCCAGAAGTCAGGAGTATGTGTCCTTGTGCAGTAAAACAGTGTGCTGGGGATCTGAGGATTCAATTAGGATGACAAGGGTTCTTTTCAAAGGGTCTTCCACAAATTGTGCAGTGAGGGGAGTGTCTCAGAGAAGGTGACAGCCCACAGAGGGACGCCTGTGACTCTGAGGGGCAGGAATAGGGTAAGAAGCAGGGTATGGTGGCACACCGATGTAAGTAACCCTTAGTACTTGTGAGGCTGGGGCATGCCTCAGCTTTGAAGGCAGCCTGGCTATGAAATGAAACCTGCGTCTCAAGCGAAACGAAAAGCAAAGTGTTTCTGATTCCAAAATAGTGTAGGAGGGTAAACTTTGCAAGAAGGCTTGGGAGAACCACTTCTGCCTGGGTCAGTTCCTGTGCTAAATATCCTGATAAGAAAGCAACTGAGGGGACAAAGGATGATAGTCCATCAAGGCAGGAACTGGAAGCAACTGTTCACTTCCCACCCAAGCATAGCAACAGAAATAAAGGAATGCGAGCTTCCTGCTCCCGAGGCCCCTTCTCATCTTACACCATCCAGGGTCCATCTCAGGGAATTGGTGCCGCCCACATTCAGCCTGGATCTTCCTACTTCAAGTAACCGGTTAAGAAAACTCTCACAGGCCAGGCAGTGGTGGCACATGCCTTTAATCCCAGCACCTGGGAGGCAGAGACAGGCAGATTTCTGAGTTCGAGGCCAGCCTGGTCCACAGAGTGAGTTCCAAGACAGCCAGGGCTACACAGAGAAACCCTGTCTCGAAAAACAAAACAAAACAAAACAAAAACCAACCAAACAAACAAACAAGAAAAACTCTCACAGGTATGACCACAGGCCAAACAGATCCAAGCAGCTAGCTCCCCACTGGTGCTGCCCTTCAAGGTAAGTTTAAGTCAAATGGACAACTTAAACCATCTGTCCTCAAAAAACCTCACAGAGGTTCTCAACCTGGGGGGGGTCAAATGACCTTTTCACAGGTGTCACCTAAGACTATTGGAAAACACAGATATTTACATTATGATTCATAGCAGTAGCAAACTTACAGTTATGAAGTAGCAATAAAAATAATTTTTTGACAAGTTCATCACATCATGAGGAACTGTATTAAAGGGTCACAGCATTAGGAAGGCTGAGAACCACTGCTCTAGAAAGAAAAATTTCTGTCTGCTGGGTGACCTAGGGGATTACTTCCCTCTAACATTTCCCTTCTTTTTCCTGCCCCCCTTTCCCCTCCTCCTCCCTCCTCCTCCCTCCTCCTCCCTCCTCCTCTCCCCCCTCCTCTTCCTTTGCTTTCCATTGCTGAATATGGAACTCAGAGCCTGCAGACAAGCTTTGTACCACTGAGCCCCACCCCCAGTTCCTTTTCCATCCCCCCCCCCAACTAATCTATCCTCAATCCCACTATGCTGGCTTTAGGTCTGGTCCTTTCTCGCCTCTCAGTAACAAAACAGCAGTGCAGAGTTGGACGCAATGTTTCAACTGCCTTAATGAATTCCTTTGATTCTTTTTTGGAGCTGTGAATGACTCGTTCCACACGTGAAAATAAGTGGCATGTTTACCTGGAAATAGACTGTACCCTGCTTAATGGGGAGGCTGTCTTGGGAACAGGGTGTCCGGGCTGAAGAACAGAGCAACATGAGTGTGAAAGGCTGGGCCTAGAACAACCTCAGCCTAGACCGGCCTCCATGGCTTTCCAACAGAATGCCAGATGCGTCTGTTCTGGGTTAGCCTCCTCCTGAGAATTGTTAACCAATGTCACCGTTGTAGAGTGGGAAGCACAAAACTTTTAAAATGTGTTTGTTTGACTCAATCGTCAGATCCTGGGTAGGGAGCTGGGGCATAAGAAAGTGAGGTCGGTCTGGTGGACACTGCGCATTTTGTTCTGAACTGAACCTTGATCCTTGGGAAAAGTAACAAGTGTTCCTTAGCAGCCAACTGTCTCTGCAGCCAGGTGCATTGGTTACATTTCTGACCGTGGTGGGAGGTAGGCTGAGGACTGGATACATCTGAGTTTACCCCCTGGGCAGATTTGAGATCGGCTTCACAAAACCAGGACAACAAAATCAAATGTCAAAGGTAATATTTAAAAGATATCACAGAAAGATCATATACAGGGGTATAGTTCCGGAGTAGAGCTCCTGCCTAGCATGAGTAAGCACTGTCTTCTAAACCCAGCACACAAAAACAAAACAGCGGAACCTTAGAGTTATCACAATACCCAGGAAATCTGTGTTGGATTTATTTGTTTGGTGTGGGGGTGGGGTGTGGATCTGCATGTATAGGTATTCTTGTTCAGGGAAGGCCAGAGATCTACCTCAGGTGTTGTTTCTTAGCAGCAATCCATGTTGTCTTCTGAGACAGGCTCTCTTGCTGTGACTTGGAGTGACAAATCTGCTAAACTGGCTGGCCAGTGAACCCCAAAAATACTTGTTTCCACCTCCCCATGCTGTGGCTATTCATGCTTGCTACCTTGCCTGTTTTTTTATGTGGGTTCTAGGGATCAAACTCATGTACCCATGCCTTGTCAAAAGAACTAACTCCCCAACTCTTTACTTTTATTATATATTTTTTTTTCTTAGTATGTGTACCTGTGTGTACCTGTGTGTGTGGTGTGTGTGTGTGTGTCTGTGTGTGTGATGTGTGCATCCTGTACTGGATTGAACTCACTCCTTAAACACACACACATACACTCTCGCACAAATGGGGATCTAAGTATCTAAGTGAATTTCTCCCCCTACCTTCCCCCCCCACACACACACCTTGGAGCTTGAATTTGCATTTCTGTGCTTCAACCCCTAAGTAGCTAAAGTTGAAATCATCTACAGATGACTGAAATCATTCCAGATTGTCAGTATTAATAGACTAGATGTACGTTTTTCATGTGTTTGTTTGGCTTTTTTTTAGATAGATTCTAATCATGTAAACCGGGCTTGCATCACACCACCAGCAGATTCTCCTGCCTCTGCTTCCCTAGCGCTGGGATTACAGGTTCACATAATTGTGCCCAGCTGTGAACCATCTCTCTAAAAACGTTTCTTTTCATTCGAGGGTTGGCTCTTTATACGACAACAATTATGTAGTAATATTCCCTGTAGAGACTGGAAAGGAAATGCAACTCAAGTACAAAATAAACCACCTTTTCTTGAATAAAATATATATTTTACAAAAGTGTTTAGCAATTGAATATTTTGGAAAAACCTCTCCCAAGCATCTTTGCTGGACTAGCTGTTAGATTTGAAGGTGTTCCTGTATGGTGGTTAATCTCAAATACTCTATGTTGCTAACTTTCATTAACAAGTTTGTGACTGGTATCACTTTGTGGTGGTGTGATAGAAACTTGGGGCTATCTTGATGAAGTCAATATTTCATATCGGTTTGTTATGGAAAACATGCTGGAGACTCATGCCAGGGAAGTGACTAGATAGGTCAAAAAATCACTGTTTCCTTTTATTATTATTTTTTAAATACTAGGTCTAATATAGTCAAGAATGGCTTTGAACTAGCTTGTAGCAGCTAGGATGGCTGTGAGCTCCCGATTCTCTTTCCTCTTCTTTGAGTGCTGGGATTCCAGGTATGTGCCTGGCAGCCTTGAGCTTCTGCTCTTCCTGTTTCCAGTTCCATAGTATTGGAATTCCAGACATGCTCCACCAAGACTACCTTGTTTTCTCTTTTTGAAACAGGGTCTTGCTAGCTAGCCCTGGCTGGTCTAGAACTTTCAATCCTTCTGCCTGCGTTTACTACATGTTGAAATCCTGGGAATGAGCCATCCCACTCAGCAAAATTATAAATCACAGTCAGAAAGAGAATACAAGCCTATTACTGAAGCCTTTGAAGGAGTGCGTAGAGGTAGAACTCTGAGCTTAATTCATGGGTTTAGTGGAGAATCTACTCTGGTTAAAGGAAAGATTTGGCAACTGTTATCAGTCACCTATTTTCTTTCCAGCCCTTATTAGACTGCCTTGAGGAACAGGGTAGTCAGCCCTCAGTGTATGTGTATTGTGCATCATGGACTCATTGGTCACAGATCAAGAAACATTCCAGAAAAAGAGTTGCTGGGGCTGAATGTGTACTACCTGATATCCTTGTGTCTGCATCATGTGAGGTCTAATCGCTCTTCGCACAGCCTTTACATTGAGTAAGGACTGTGGGTCAAAGTTGGTTTTTCCCTGTCCACCAATGTGAGCAAGAGTTTAATCCCCACTTCCAGCTATTAAGAAATGGGAGACTTACAGGAAGAATATTTAGAGGTGGAGTGTTTAGAAAGTGATCAGGATTAGGTTAAGTAAATAGCATCCAATCCAATCCACATGATGGAATCCTGCTGGCTTCAGAACAAGAGGGAAACACAGTCACATTTCAAGTCTCTTATTATGGGATGCTCTATGCTACCCCTGGGTTCTGCCAGCAAGAAATCTATCACAAGATGCAGGCCTTTGATTTTGCATTCTAGATCCTCTTTTCTTTGCAATAAAGTCCGCCTCCAGTATTTTGCTATAGTTATGAAAAGCACACAAGTCAGTATTATAAGTAAACTAGACATGATTTCAAGTATATGGGAAGATGTACATAGAATGTATGCAAATAACATGATTTTTTGTTTGTTTGTTTTAGATTAATCTTACACATATGAGTACTCTGTAGCTGTCTGTCTTCAGACATACCAGAAGAGGGCTTTGGATTCTATTACAGATGGTTGTAAGCCACCATGTGGTATCGGGGAACTGATCTCAGGACTTCTAGAAGAGCAGTCAGTGCTCTTAATCACTGAGCCATCTCTCTAGTTCCCTCCTCTACCCCACCCCACCCCCTTTTTGTTTGTTTGTTTTTAGAGACAAGGTTTCTCAATATATCCTTGTGTGTCCTGAAACTAGCTCTGTATACCAGGCTGTCTTGGAACTAACAGAGGTCTGCCTGCCTCTCCCTCCTGAGTGCTGGGATTAAAGACATGGGTCACCACGGCCTGGCTAATTTTTTTTCCTGTTCTTTTTCTTCTTCTTCCTCTTCCTCTTCTTCTTCTTCTTCTTCTTCTTCTTCTTCTTCTTCTTCTTCTTCTTCTTCTTCTTCTCCTCCTTCTCCTCCTTCTCCTCCTCCTCCTCCTCCTCCTCTTCCTCCTCCTCCTCCTCCTCCTCCTCTTCCTCCTTCTTCTCACAATCCAGAGGTTCTAGTTGATCACAATGGGGAAGGTCTGGTGGTCTGGCACGTCCCTATCCACGCTGGGGAGAGCAGGAAACAGACAGCGCATGTCTAGATAAAGCAAAGATTCTTACATTCAGGAGGCAAAGAGCCTGTGCTACCTTAGGTGAAGGACTTAGCATGCAAGGATTTCATTATCTACAGAGTGTCCTGGAACTATTCCCTTGTGTCCACAAAGGGATGATTATACGGGACAGAAAGGCTGTCCTTTGCCACTGGCCAACAGAAGAAAGCTTCCATTTCCTGGCCTTTGGTTTTCCCTTCAGTACCTCTCCCATCCTCCCCATTTTTGCCCCCACTGACCTTTTCTAACTCTTATTTCCTGTTCTTGTCCCCAGACATCATCTGGCCCTCTCACATTTAGTACCTGACTATCCTAATGCCACCGCCCCCACCCCACCCCATCTTCATTGGGCAAGTTTAATTTAACTTTGAGGGTTCATTCACACAAGTCTTATCAGTCCAAACGCTCGTTTCTCCTGTTCGTGTCCTTTCTAAAGCATATTGCTGTCACTCCAATGACCTTTCTTCCCACTCTGCATTCTGGACTCCTAGGGACACCCGGGGTCCCACACTGACCATCTTTGGTTCCATGCAACATCATCTTCTCAAGGCCTTCCCATTCTAGCTATTTCAAGAGCATCACACACCACAGCATCATGCCCGCTCTAAGGTGATGTTTCCCTCTGAGTAACCCACAGCCAACTACGATTTATCAGTAAATATTTACAGGGCAGCTCCTTCGCAACACATATTATGCCAGTACCTGTGTTTAAATAAACACAGAGGAGGAATGGGGTGTGTATGTATATGCTTATTTTAAGAGTTCACTTCAACTTAAAATGAGATTATAAATAATTCTAAAACCCCTGCATTTTTATGACAGGGAGCTGGAAGAGCAATTGGAAAGGAGGAAGGAAACGAAATAAAACCCTAGCCTTGGATGAAAGCACCCCCCCCCCGACATCCTTGTGACCCTTCCCCTGCACAATTAGAAACTGATACAGCAGGAAAGACATGCTCACTTACAGACACCCAGATTCCTTTAAAGCTGTTCCTCTGCTAAGCCTCGAGCAGGGGAAATATTACTCTTTGCTTAGTGGGCCCCTGTGTGGAGGGGGCTCGTAAGCCTGGGAAGAGGGAATTCCCTGCACAAGGCCTTCCAGTTGCAAAGCTGCATATTTCTTTTCCATGGTATGTTCTTGAGGCTGCTTGTATATGCGTGTATTTGCACACCTGTGTATACGCATGGAAAAGGCACAGGACAACCTTTGCTTGTCATTTCTTAGGTTCCTTCCACCTTGCTTTTTGAGATACAGCTTCTTATTGGCCTGGAACTCACCAAGTACTCTAGGCTGGCTGTCCAGAGAGCCCAAGGATCCACCTGCATTTGCCTCTCCAGCAACTGAATTCTAAGCATACACTGCTAGAGAGATGGTTAACAGCACATACTGTCTTTCAGAGGACCTACGTTTGGTCTGCAGCACTGACATCAAACTTACAACTGCCTGTAACTCCAGATGCAAGAATATTTGATGTTTCTGATGTCTGACTTCCACAGGCACCTAAATTCACATATATATACCCACATATACACTCACTGTTAAACATAAAAACCAAATCTATTTTTAAAAAGGGTTCAGCAGTAGCATGTGCTAGGACCTTGGTTCAATCCTAGACACTAAAAAAGAAGTTGATAACAGATCAGTCAGAGGCTCTGCCCTATGAAAAATAGAAACATTTCATTTTTGCATGTTCTTGGGTGGCTTTGTCAGAAGAAAAGGTGTTGAGTTGGGGATGCTCTTTTGCTAGGAACTATATCAATTTAGGAACTCCAAGAGCAAGTTCTCAGCATAAAGGAGATTTCCTTGCCCCAGAAGGACAGAGGTCAGGGAATAAGAGACAAAGAGAAATAGAGGACAAGATAGAGATAGATAGATAGGTAGATAGATAGATAGATAGATAGATAGATAGATAAATAGATAGATAGATAGAGGACAAGGAAGGAGGAGAAGGGATATTTGTCCCAGAGTAGAACAAAGATAGAGGAGACAGACATGACCCATAGAAAAATGGCCATTTATAAAGGTAAAGTGGGAAATCTCATGTTAGAATGAGGTGTTTCATTTTAATTGGGCATGGTTAATTAGGTGAGCCAAAGGGAGCTTTTGATTGCTGGACTTTAATACTCTGATAGCTGGACCTTGGTAGTCAGCCTCAGGAGGAGGAAGTGGCCAAAAAAGGGAATGAGCTGTGGGGGACTAGCTTTAGAAATTAAATCTAATGGTTTTTAAAAGGTGGAAGGAATCAGAGAGAAGAGCAGACCAGAGTCCCTTCATCTTTGGCAATGATTGGTTATCACTGAGATTGGACACTTCCTGAAACCAGTCTCATCTTCCATATCTATACGTCTGCATCCTATGGTCTCTATGTCACCAATTAAAGTTTTCAGACTTCATGCATACACTCTTCTTCCCACTGAAACTGCTATACTTGCGTCACTCTAAGGTCTTGGCACCACCCACACCCCTGCTGCTACTCAGTTACTGAGGATTTGCTGTTACATGGGCAGGGCAAGTCAGGACAGTGCAGGTAGGAGTGTTGCGAATGCCTGTCCATTCCCAGGGCATCCTGTGAATTCCAGGTGCTGTTCTCTGCAGGCTCTGTTTCCTCTCAGGAGGAGCTACATCTGAGACTAGGTTCCCTCATTTGCCAATAGCAATAATAACGCCTTTTTAAATACTATTATTATTATTAATTTTGTGTGCTTGTGCATGTGCATGTGCACAGTCAGAGAAAAAAAAGTCAAAGGACAACTTTCAGGATTTGGTTTTTACCTTCCTGTCCAGGCAGTCTCTCTTGTTTCTGCTGTTGTACTGCAAACTTAAGGCACATTGGGCCAGGAACATTCAAGCAATTCTGTCTGTGTCTCCCACCTCATTCTAGAAGTGCTGGGATTACAGATGTGTACCACAACATCTGGCTTTTCATATGGGCACCAGAGATCAAACTTAGATTGTATGTACAGCGAGCTTCTTTCACCTGCTGGGCCATCTCCCAGCCTTTACTAAGATATCCTGCCTGTCCTGAGCTGTGCCATGACTCTTATTCCCTGGTACTCTCCAGTCTGAAGCTTCCACTCTTCTCTGCCGCTTCTTCTTGTCACCACCCATCATGCAAACACCTTGTGTGTTGTTCATAGTCTAATCCATTTCAATTTCTGCTTGCAATGCAATAATAGAAATTTCCACAGCCCTCTTCTATCACCCACTTAGGGTGCTCTTACCATCTTCCAGATGTTGGGTGGTTGTCTTTCATGAAGACCTGAAATTGCTCTGAATTCCTCATTTGACATGAGGAGCCATTTTTCAAAATTCAACCACATCCTTGAGGAAGGCCACAGTTTCTTGCCTCTGCTGGCTGTGTCAATCAACTTGGAGAAAGGCCACTCATCCACTGTGCTCTGACCCTATGAGATGCAAGATTCTACAGCGGTACTTTGTGTGTGCCATGCTGTCAGCAGGGGCCTGTGAGGGCAAGCCATGCACTGTAAAAATAGATCTTGTCAGAGGCACTAATCAGGAAGACTTTGTTGCAGAGTGAGAACATTTCTTAGAATATTTAAAAATGGTTTCCTGGGTATGGTGGCACATACCGCTTGATCTCAGCACTCCAGAGGCAGAGGCAGATGGATCTCCATGAGTTCAAGGCCAGCCTGGTTTACAAAGCAAGTTCCTAGCCAGATAGAGCTACATAGTGAGACCCTGTCTCAAACACATTAAAATGAAGGATAAAGAAATGACTCAGGAGTGAAAAGCACTTCCTACTCTTACGGGAGGATCTTTGTTCAGTTCCCAGCACCCTCATCATGGCTCCTAGTCATCCTGATACTCTAGTACCAAGAAATCTAATACCCTCTGGCCTTCGTGGGCCATGAAGGCATAGTGTACATACATACATATACATATACATATACATATACATATACATATACATATACATATACATATACATATACATAAGACAATCATATGCATGAAAATTAAATAAGAATATCTTTATAAAAATGAGTAAAGTGGTAAATTTTATGTTATACGTATTTCACCAGAGTAAAAAGTCAAACTCTGGCTGGCAGTGATAGTATGTGCCTTTAATCTGGGGAGGCAGAAACAGAAAGACTTTTGTGAGTACAAGGTAGTAGTCTAAGACCCTCTTTCGAATTAAGCCAAAACAAAGAAGGTTAAAAAAAAAATCTATGCCCTCAGTCTCACACGTTGTAGCAGGCACTCAAAGGGCATTATATTTTTCTTCAGTGAAGAAACTTCTAGTGGAGGGTTGGCGAGATGGTTTGGAGGGCAAAGGTCATAGCTGCTCATCTCTGCTATCTGTGAAAAGGTGGAAGAAAAAAGGAGATATTTATTATTTATTCATGGAGAGAAACAGAGAGTGGAGACTTGTAGTCCCATCCACTCCTTTAGGGGATTCTATTTGATTAGGGCCCATTAGTTAGCTAAGGACTAGGGGTAGGTGGGGCCTGCATGCTCAGATATTTGAAATCTCATGTAACCATGTACTACACACACACACACACACACACACACACGTAAATAAATACATAAATAATGGTAGAGGGCTATTCAAGTAAGACTCCAGGCATCAACTTTGTACCACTACATGAATACCCATATTTAAGTATACACATGACCACATACCACTTCAAAATTTAAGAATTATTCCAATGGATGGGATTGTTGATCTTGTCGGATGCACTAATCAGGAAGACCTTGTTGCAGAGTGAGAACATTCCTTAGAATATTTGAAAATGGTTTACTGGGTATGGTGGCACATACCACTTGATCTCAGCACTCCAGAGGCAGAGGCAGATGGATCTCCATGAGTTCAAGGCCAGCCTGGTCTACAAAGGCAGTTTTGCCTGGGAAGTCAATTGAATACACATGCAATAAAGTGCCATAAAATGAAGACTACGAGGACGCCTGGAAAGAGCTAAAAACAAACCATTCCAAGAATCCCAAGGAAGGAATAGTCACATTGATGGAACTTCAAAGAATGTTCAAAGATGTAAGTGGGCCTTTAAGGACCTATAACAATCCCATCTGTTGGAATAATTTTTAAATTTTGAAGTAGTGTGTGGTCATGTGTATACCTGAATAGGGGTATTCATGTAGTGGTCCAAAGTTGATGCCTGTAGTCTTACTTGAATAGCCCTCCACCATTATTTATGTATTTATTTACCTGTGTGAGTCTCTCTCTCTCTCTCTCTCTCTCTCTCTCTCTCTCTTTCTCTCTCTCTGTGTGTGTGTACATGTGTACATGTGTACATGTTCAGGCACATGGATGCATTAATTTTTTAGAATGCTGCCACCTTATTTTGCAGGACAGCCTTTCTCAGTTGAACTCAGAGCTTTAGTGATATTACTAGTCTAGCCAGTGTGCTTATTCCAAGGATCCCATCTCCACTTTGACTTATGGGTGGGTGTTCATAGGTTCTGGGTATTCAAAGTTTAGTCTTCACACTTTTAAGAGAAACACTTTAACCAATGAACCATCTTCCCAGCCCCTGAGTGAGACAGGGTCTTGTGATGTAGCACTCATCTCACCTGTTACTCAAATACATAGCCCAGGCTGGCTTTGAACTTATAGCAATCCTTCTGCCTCAGTCTCCTGATTGCTGGTATTGCAGACATATACTAACACATGTAGCTAAAATTCTCTCTTATATATCTCAGGGGCTATTTGAAGGTGGCCTATTTGTCTTCCATGAAGAAGTTTGTATCACACCATCGGGCCACAGATGGCATATCTGTGAACTCTCCTGGGAATAAACAGAGCACTGTCTGGGAACTTTGGTAAATTAGGTAGAAATTTGTCCGGTGCATGAGTGAACTGACTTCTCGGTGGAGGTTTGAAGGGAACCGCCAAGTCTTTCTTCCAGAACAAATGGTGAGATCGCTGTTTTCTGTAACGCAAACCCCTTGCAACAAATAGAGTCCTCTCCTGCCCATTATCTTGTCATTAAAACCTGTGGCTTGATGTGTTTTCCTTATAAAAATAAACCTGAGATCTTATTCATACGAAGGGAAATGCAAAGGCAGGCTCGACTGTGCATAAAAGAACCCAGTGTAAAGGGAGCTTTCTCCTGCCTCTTCAGTTTGATGATGGGATCTCGTGGCCAGACAACATTTTTTGACTGGTAAGTGCAGTAACCGCCCTCTTGAGTTACTTTTGACTGAATGAGAGCCTTTGTTTCCCCCCAAAGAATTAAAAACCTATGGGCCTCCCCCACACAAGCAGGAGAAGGTTTCACACAGCGGCGTTGGGATTAAATGACTGTATCATGAGGAAAGCCAGAACAATGTCTGCTCACATTTTAAGCATTTACCAGGCATTCCAGTTTCACTATAAGTTTTACCCACAGCTAGATGACGACTCGGTCAGGAAGGACTTGCTCTAGTATTCTCACTTTGTGCAACCTTGTCAGCATGAAAGTAGAGGAAACTGTTCCACCAGGGAAATCTAAAGATGGGATCCAGAGTCTGCAAGCCTCCTGAAGGGGCTCCCTGACAGCTCTAGAGGGTATGGTCCTGCTCCAACATCCTTCGGGTATCGAAGTGAGGTTTAGAGAAAGGCAACCTGTACCGGGACTCCCAGGGACAGAGGTATGCAGAGATCAGAACGCCCCTGGTTCTTGACTCCAGGTTCTCATTTTTTAAAAAAAAAGACATTTATTTTTATTTCACATATATGAGTGTTTTGCCCATATGTATGTCTATGCACTACACGTATGTCTGATGTCTGAGTTGGTCAGAAGAAGCATTGGATGTTCTGGAACTGAAGTTACAGATGGTTGTGAACCAGCATGTGGGTACTGGGAGTTGAACCCAGGTCCTCTGCAAGAACAGCAAGTGCTCTAACTGCTGAGCCATCTCTTCTACTTCTCATTTGTTTTTTTCCAACTACCAGTTTTGACATTTCTCACATTCAAAATGATATTCGTGATGCCCGCTTTTTCATTATTGTTTTTGAGACGGGGTTTCATGTAGCCTAGATTGGCCTCAAACTCCTTAATGTAGTCAAAGCTGACCTTTTGTTTCACTGTGTATGTGTCTCTCTGTGTGTGTGTGTACATGTATGTGTGTGTGTATTAGAGCACACCTGCACTTGCTCTCTCTCAAGCAAGGATGCATACCTTTGCCATGGTTTGTGTGTGAAAGTCAGAAGACACCTTCCAGAGCTTAAGTTGTGGGTTCAGGAGATTAAATTTGGGCTTTTAAGTTTGGTGACAAGCATCTTAACTGAGTCATCTTGAGGACTCTTAACCTTCAACTTCTTATCCTCTTGCTCCCCATTCAGAGATCACAGGTAGGGTTTACCATACTCCATTCATTGTGTTTGAGGTTGACACCATGGCCTTGTGAATCTGACTAGCTAAGCACTCTTTCAACTAAGTTTCCTGCCCTGCCTGAAACACTTGTTTTGAAGTAAGGCTCCACAGAAAGATTGTAGAGTATAGGATAGGAAATCCCCCCCAGGTCCTTCACTCAGGCAGCACCATGCTGGCATCTCAGTGTGCCTTTCCTTTCTCTGTGAGAGGCAGGGTTGCTGTCAATCTCTTGGACTCGTTAGCATAGTACAAGGTAATGGCTGAGAGAGTGCTGTGCAGCTTCAGGAGTGCTAAGTGGATGCAAAGCATAATTATGCGTGTGAAAATGGCTGCTTTGCTCAGTGTAAAACAGAGGGGGAAAAATCAATGAGAAGGGTGATGAGGTGCCCCAGAGGAGGTGTTCATTTACAGACACTGCATTCTTCCACATGAAACAGGTCCTGTAGGCAAGAGAAGCTGTCCAGAGAGAGGTAGCTATTGGAACCAAGATATTACCCAGAAGGCAGCAGCAGGACTTCTCAGGTGTGACAGGGAGGATAGAGTGAATACAGGGGCAACTGCGCAGCCTTGAAATGAGGAAAGTATGAGCTAGGTGCTGTCCTGCCCTGGCTGTGTGTCTCTGATGGACAGAATTCATCTGTGCCTTGGCTTGTCCTCTGATGTAGGTGTGATGTCATAAGGGGACATTAGTCCAATGAACAATACTGGTGTCCTTTCCCACACCCTGGCATGTCACTAGGCAGCTACAGGAGGAGGTTCATATAAGCTGGCAGTTTAGCAGAAGTTAAGGTAAGTTAGCTGGGGCATCTTGACCTTGAGTTCCTAAAATAGAGTTCAATAATTTTCCAATGGATTCTCCATCAAAGAGATTAAATTCTAGTTAAACCTGAAATGGCCTCAGTAGCAACATGTGGGAGGACTGTCTGGACTGTCTTTGCCCTGTCACAGATGGGGTGACATTTGTGTTCAGACACTCATGACCATGCACACATTTGGAGGCCAGAAGCTGTCAGTTGTTTTTCTCCACTGTCCTTTGTCCTGCTTCTTTGTTCTTTCTAAACTTAGAGCTAGGCTGGACATAGATCAACAAACCCCAGTAATACTTTAGTCTCTGCCCTCTACAGCTCTGGGGCTCTAAGTGTGTTAGAGGTCATGGTCAGCTTTTTATGTGGGTGCTGGGGATTTGAACTCAGATCCCCAGGCTTGCACAGCAAGCACTCTTACCCACTGAACCATTTTCAGAGCTCCATTATACATAACATACATGAGGTCTTGGTATTTGGGTCTTTACCTTCTTGGGGGTCAAACCAGCCAAAGCCTGAGTGTGTGTGTGTATGCGCGTTGTGCACACGCGTGCATGCATGCTCGAGTGCTCTGTGGACAGTGTATTCTGTGCTGATAGAGAAATGAATTAGGAAGAAACTCATCCCACCTCCCACTATATACATATCAATTTGCAAATCCCTTCCCACTGATTTAAAGGGCGACTAGGGAAGGAATGGGCCCGTGGCATTTGAAGTTCAGAGGATTTGCAGATCTCCTTCCTTCCAAGACCCATCTTTTACTTAACTCAGTGTCTTTCACGTT
Organism: Grammomys surdaster; assembly: GCF_004785775.1. NCBI lineage: Eukaryota > Metazoa > Chordata > Mammalia > Rodentia > Muridae > Grammomys > Grammomys surdaster. The sequence goes on from NW_021604657.1 coordinate 3,353,940, forward strand.
CTGTTTGGTTGGAGGGTTGTGTGATATTTTGGTCTTGCTACTGTATATCAGTTGACAGATACTTAATTGGTTTTATTCAAGAAAAGTTCAACCAAATACTGGGTCTTGCCAACTACCAAAGATAAGAAAGATACTTCTTTTCTGCATCCAGGTCTCCAGTGCCTGACCCCAGCACTGTGCTTCTTTTCCACGGAATACCAGTCCTTCTCCTGGGAGGAGCTCCCACTCCTATCTCTTCAGGGCATCCCACGGGGTCCTCTAGCCTGGTGGTCCTGTTTGTCCCAGGTGCCCTTCCCCACATCCCCTGTGGAAAATGGGCACTGGTTAGAAACTCAGTATCCATGTCTAGGTGTTCCTCAGATTCCAGTCAGCCTCCGGCACTAGCTAGACACTCAGTATCCATGTCCAGGTGTTTCTCAGAGTCCACTCTCTCCCATGGCTCAGCATAGTGCCTAGCTACAGTGTACAGCTGACAGCTGGGGCTCACTGAAGTTGAATCCAATTCACTTTACCTTAACGGAAATATATCTCATTTTAGTGACACTCTAGAGTTGGTATTATTTTTTTTTTAAGATTCATTTATTTTATTTATATGAGTACACTGTAGCTGTCTTCAGACACACCAGAAGAGGGCATCAGATCCCATTACAGATGGTTGTGAGCCACCATGTGGTTGCTGGGACTTGAACTCAGGACCTCTGGAAAAATAGTCAGTGCTCTTAACTGCTGAGCCATCTCTCCAGCCCTGGAGTTTACATTGTTATATATGTGAAATGGGAAGAAGCAATCACTTTCTGGGCCCAAATTCAATTTTTACTTTTTGATCACTTCCTCATTTCCTATTGGGAAGGAAGAGGTGCTCATTCACCCACCCACTCACTCACCCACCCATTCACTCACCCACCCACCCACTCACTCACCTACCCACTCACCCACTAGATCTAGCTTAAGAATTCAGACTTCTGGCTGGCAGTAATGGCACATCCCTGTAATCCCAATAATTTGGGATGGCAGAGGCAGGCAGATTTCTGTGAGTTCTAGGGTAGCCTTGTCTACAAATAAACAAAATGAGTTCAGGACAGCTAGGGCTGTTAAACAGAGGACTTCTCCCCACCCCCACCCCCCAAAAGAAATTTGGACTTCTTATTTCACCTGGATCTAGGCAATCTTTTATAAAAGTCACAACTGAGAATCTCAGCTCTCCCACAAGCCTTTTCTCTTCGGAGCTTCCAAACGATAAAGATCTATTTGTCTCTGTGTGTATGTTACAAAAAAAAAAAAAAAAGAAAAAAGAAAGAGAGAAAGAAAGAAAAAATGAATGGGGATTTAATTACACCAGCTCATTTCCTAAAAGGAAGTCCTATTTACGATGTACCATATGTTTCGCCAGCAGCCATACCCCCAGGGCTGAAGTCTTGTCAGATCTCCTTAGATAAGCAGGGTCCTGCTGCCCTGGCCTTGCAAGGACCTTGGGAGGTCCTACTAAGGGTCCAGGAAACGTGTGTGACTGTTGAGGGCAGATGGAACAATGTTTCCTGGCTGGGCTAAACTCAGGATCGCTGCTGAGTACCAGCCAGAACGGGTGCTGCCTAGGCTTCGGAGAAGACAGATTCAGAAGTTTAAACAATTCGTGATGATTAAAAATTGCTGGGCTTTTTTCATTTACTTAAAGCAGTTCTTGAGGGGGAGCAAGTCTCTCTCTGATCTTTCCTCTCACGTTTTAATTCCTTCTCTGCCATGTCTGAGCCAATACAGATGGCTTCCTGGAGCTTGAGAAGCTTCTAGAAGGGATCCTGAAAGGGGAGGGATGCAGACATTGGAGAAAGAGCCTGGCTCCAGCCTACTGTGCTTCTAATGTCTACTGCTGTTCATCTGTCATGATGCCTCCTGGAGTAGATGCTGGGAGGGGAAGATGTGTGCGTCCATCGTGAGGATGCTTGGGACCTGCTTTCTGGATTCAGGGCCATAGGCTTGTCTTCCAACCCAGGCTTCTTTTCCTTTTCAATCTTTTCCTTGTTCCCAGTGTGCCCTGTTCCTCTTGCTTCCTCTCTCTAGTCTCCTTTAAAGCTCTATGCCTAGAACTATTTCCAGGTCCTTACATCCACACTTTTTATCCTCTGCCCTGGGCCCCTGAACTACTTGGCTGTCGATGTCATGAGTTTTCCACCTTGATGGCAGCATTATTTCCTACGAGTTTTCTGAGAATTTTGTTGTTGTTGTTGTTGTTATCTGAACTGGAAGTTGGTGTAGACAGTAGCACCAGGCCAACTGGAAAGTCTTCCTATTTTCCACTAAAGTAATCCAGCAGGCCTCCAGGATGCCTATCTTCCTAGGGCGCTCGCCTGCTCAGAAGGAAGAAGAGAAATAGGCAAAGCTTTGAAAAAATAAGTAGCCTGTTGGGAGGTTAAGATAAAACTGAAACACAGGGTCAGGCAGCCCCTGGACAGAGATGCTGAGGAGAGGAGACTGAGTTTTCATTGTAGATACCAGGCTGGCAGGGATAGCTAGGGAGATCATTTGTCTATGAGTATGTCTACTGGTTCCCTCTCTCCCCTCTCTCTCCCTCCCCCTCCCCCTCCCCTCTCCTCCTCCCCTCCTCTCCCTCTTCCTCCCCCTTCCTCTCCCCCCTCTATCCTCTCTTCTCTTTCCTCCCCTCCCCTCTTCTGTTCTGTTCTTTTCTTCTCTTTTCTTTCTTTGGCTTCTTTTGTGCTTTTTAGACAAGGTCTCACTTTGTAACCCACACCAGGCTTGAATTTAAGGTAATCCTCCTATCTCTGTTTCCTCAGTGTTATTATAAACTTCTGTTTGCTCTTCTGAGCAGCAGGAGCAGGTAATGTCTGGGGATCTAGTGGCTCCTGGGGATAAGACTTCACCAGTCCATAGAAGGGGACTTGGACAGAGTAGGTGCCCAGAAAGTTCCCATGAGCACTACAAGCTGATGCCCACCCACCTTCCCCTGCTGAGTACCACTGGCTACTTTTTCTTTAAGGACTCAGAGCGCGTCTTTCTCGGACTCATCTCCAGCCCGTGGCTGGGCCAGCCAGCCGCCTCTCTGCATTGTCTTAGAGAGAGGAATCACCTGGGATTTAGGCTCATTTTTAACAATGTATCCTCATTTCCTGGGACTAACAGCTTCGTGAGGGTCTCTCAGCAACCCCTGTCAAGGGGGAAGGTGATTTGACTCAAGATGCCTTTTGCTAATTAGAATCCCTTCAGCTCTCCTGTTACACAAGAATCCAGGGCACCACATGACCCTCTGCAAAGCTGCCTTTTTTTTTTTTTAAAGGTATTTTTAGCCAAAATCAAAGGGTGAGATTTTTTTTTTTCTGCTCAACTTTGCAACACTAAAGCTGCGAGCCTCATCTCACATTCTCCTTTTCAGTAGACTCCTCTGTCCTTACCCCGTTTCTCCATCTCCTTCACCCTCCTGGAACCCTGTATGGGTGTGTGCACACATGTGCACGTACGTGCATACATACAGGCATACATGAGTGTGAGTGCATGAGCTCCTGTGTGTAGGTGTGAGGGCCTGGTGGGAGTGTGGCCGCGGTGCCAGGCAGCCATGCTGCATCTCTAGCTGCTCATTGTTCAGTTCTGTCTCCATGGTGACAGGAGCAGCTGCTCCATTCTGGGCCTTGGCTTGGCTGTGCAGGGCGGCCTGCCCGCCCGTCTGCCCGCCGGTCCACCCTCCTGTCCTCCTGCCCAGCCGTGGGAGCTGCCAGCTCTACGCCCTCCCGCTGCCCACAGACCTTGCCAGGCTGGGCGCAAGAAAGCGTGTTTACTAACACCATCCACATGGCTCCTGGGGCACCGTGGCTCTGCCCAGAAGATGTCAGGCCCAGGGCACCGGGAGGTGGGCCTGGAGCCAGGCTGTCTGTAGCTGAGGGAAACCAGGCTGGCCAGCGGCTGCTGCTGCTGCCGCCGCCGACTAGGTCTGCCAGCGCTCCCAGCCTCCAGGCAGGGTTGCAGGCACTTGTTCAGGGGCCCCAGAAAGGCCCTCTCCGAAATCTCCTTCCCCCTTTCTGGCATGCTTTACAATACTCCTCTCAATGTGTCCCAGTCCCAGTGTGCCCCACCTGGTCATTTTACCCTGGCTGTCTCCTCTGGTCCCCATAGTAGAATTATCCAATTCAACACCTTCACAGGCATAAATTAGGAGCTGCCAAGTGGGAGTGACCTAAAGTCCTTTGAAATAACAGGCAGAGGGAGGGCAGGGTTGTGCCTACACCCCATCTGCCCTCAGAGGTCTGGGTGGGCTGTCCTGTGTGGCCCCTTTGAGCTCTGCCTTCTTTCCCTCCCCTACTTCTCTCTCTTCTCCGCCACCATCTCCCCTTCCTTCCTTTCTCTCTGCCTCTCCTTCTCCCCATCAGTTTTTTTCCCTTGAAGACCTCTGTTCTGTGTGTCTGTATGTCCATATGTACGTCTGTGATTGTATGTGTCTCCATTTGTGTCTGAGTGTTCTCGTGTGTGTCGGTCTCCATCTGTGTGTCACTAGTTCCGTGTGTCTCCATCTGTGTGTGTCCGTGTTCCCATGTGTATCTTTGTGTGTGTGTGTGTATGTGTCAGTGTGCTTGGGTGTGTGTGCGTGTGTGTTTCTCCCTGTGTGTAGATCTTATTTATGCCTCCATCTGTGTCTATGCATGTGAGAGGAAAAATGGACTCCCTTTAGGAGGTTAAGGACTGTCCTTCTTCAGAATCTCCCCACAGCCACTTGCTGAGGTCTAGTTCTCAGAGCCTGGTCTCAGAGTCTTGGAACCACAGGCCACCTTCTCTGTCTCTCTCTCTCTTCTGCTATGCCTCCTAGTGATTCTACCAGCCCGGGACCCTTGGGGACTCCTGGGACCTGCTTTTCCCAGTAGGAGGTCCATAGCTTCCTGAGAGCCTATGACCCACTGCTGTGTATGCACATCGAAACTTCATAGTACCTGACCTTATAAATTGTTTTGCCTTAGAAATTTGGGTTGGTCATAAACCCTGAGAGCAAATGACAATTAGATCACATTGGTACATCTTGAAAGCACTGGTGGCACTCACTGAGTGTCCCACCATGCCAAGGCCAGACACTCTGTCCACATTTAAACCTATTCCTGGCCATATTCTGCCCCTGATTGAATCTCAGTTTCCCTTCAAACTTTAAGGTGTGTGGCCTATGTGATCTAGGAAGCAGAGTGTGAAGAAAGAATCTATGAGGTCCTGGGGCAATGGCACTTGTTGCAAGAATTATCTTGCAAAATATCTGAGATGTACTAGCTTAGGATAAAGAACCATCTACACCAGACATTTTAAAAATGCCCTCAGGGATCCTATATGAAAGAAATGACTATATTTTGCACATTAGAAAGTGTGGCTTAAGGGCTGGTGAGATGGCTCAGTGGTTAAGACCATTGCCTCCTCTTCCAGAGGTCATGAGTTCAAATCCCAGCAACTATATGGTGGCTCACAAACATCTGTAATGAGATCTGATACCCTCTTATGGGGTATCTGAAGACAGCTACAGTATACTAACATATAATAAATAAATAAATAAAAAGAAAGAAAGAAAAGAAAGAAAATGTGGCTTAGAGAATTTCAGTGACTTACTCAAGACCATCCAGCTACAGAACCCCCACCTCTCCTTCTGGGTCATCTTGCCTCATAAAATGGTTGGGTGTCCCTTTAAAACTGTGTTGCTCAGAATCCACTCTTCACAGGAGTACTAGAGGCTGCTTTAAGTCTCCCTTCCCCACAGCTGCTGCCTTAGCCAAGCCACCTATCTTTTGATTGGAACCCAACAATAGCTCTTATCTCTAAGTTTGATGGTTTGAACCACTTGGGCCAGGGAGTGGCACTAATAGGTGTGGTCTTGTTGGAGCAGGTGTGACCTTATTGGAGGAAGTGTGTCACTGAAGGGGGGGCGGGTTAGACTCTTCTCCTAGTTGCCCATGAGACAGTCTTTCCTGGATGCTTTCCAACCAAGATGTAGAACTTTCAGCTCCTCCAGCACCATGTCTCCTTGCACACTGCCATGCTTCCAGCCATGATGATAATGGACTGAACCACTGAAAGTGTAAGACAGCCCCAATTAAATGGTTACCTTTATATGATTTGCCTTGGTCATGGTTTCAGAGCAATGGAAACCCTAACTAAGACACCAAGTTTCCATTCTCCTCCTGCCTCTGGCTTATTTTGTACGTCAAGGGAGAGCCCTAACATGCACTCAACACAAAGCAAAAAGCACTGTCATATAATCCCAGCACTCGTGAAGACTGAGGCAGGAGGACTGGTGAGTTCAAGGCCAGCCTGGGCTACATAAAGTCTTTCTCAAACAAGATATTAATAATAATTTCTTAGTATATGTAACATGACCAACAATTATGTGTATTAATGTATCTCTCCTAGAGACAGAGGGAGAAGAGTGATTTAGATTGACCACGCTACGGTGTAGAGTTAAATGAACCATGTCACTGAGTGAACTGCATAGTGAGAGTCTTTTTCTATCACAAACCAAGCATCTCCATACATATGGATATGCTGTAAATGATGAAATCAAAGAGATAGCCCTATAAAATCTAGGGTATGCCAGGATGTCAGTGACAGTTACCTGGGGTGGGAAAGAAGGGAGGCTTGGGTAGTAAACAGGTTAGTTTGTTTTGTTTTGTTTTTAATAATAATTCTGTATGTCTGTATAAGAGTACTTGATTCCCTTGAACAAAAGTTATAGACAGTTGTAAACTGCCGTATGGGTGCTGGGAATTAAGCCTGGGTCTCCTGGAAGAGTGACCAGTGCTCTTGACTGCTGAGCTACCTATCTCTGCAGCCCAGATTACTTTTTTCCTAATTCATCTCTGTATTATTTCATCTCCTAACACTGTCACATAGCACTGACCTTTTTCATTTGATTTCTGTTTTTCTCCCCGCGCCTGCACCTATGTCTTGGGATACACTCTTACAACGTAGGGAAAGTTGTCATTGAACACATGCTATCCTTCCTTCCTAAGTACAGAAGTGACTGGTATGTTCTGACATATTCACCTTTACCTATTAGTTTAATAACTTAAAAAATACTAAATAAAAATTCTAAAGACCAATCTCACTATTTGCCTTGTTCTTTAATATGTTTCATAGCCCCCACGGCTTACAGGATACTATCCAAATTTAAAAAAGATCACAGTGCTTTCTGGACTCTGCTTCCAGCTGCTCCCTGCTTCACCATAGCTACTCACCATGTCTTCTTTGACCAAAGTCAATTCCATCAGTGTCTTTACTGTGTCCAGTTGCCTTACACCAGCACTGTATTCGTAACCCCTGAGGACTTGGCTTGGACCTTGCTCCTTCAAAGTGTCTTTTGTAAAATGGCATCATAGCTGTATTTGTATTTATTTGAAAGAGGAGAGAGCTATGAGTTAGAAGACATTGCGAGATGGAGGAGGAATGATGTTTATGGAAGCTGTCTTCTAGGAAGAAAAACACCAAAATAATTCTTTTACCTTCCAGTTTTGGGGCTTTGGTTTGTTTAATTGTTTTTTTGCTTTGTTGTTTTGCTTTTTGGGACAGGGTTTCACTCTGTAGATCAGAGTACACTTGAACTCACAGCAATTATTCAATCTTAGCCTCCTAAGCTTCCTGACTACAGATATAAATCATCAAGGACAGATTGTGCAGAAATGGTTTTGTGCAGTGTCTTGCTAGAAGGACCAGATGGCTAGCCAGTGGCATAGAGATGCTTCTAGAGGTATACCAGATGTCCCAGATTAAAGCCCTATAGTTGAGCAACTCTAGTGTTAGAATGGGGATTCTTTGGTATTATACACTAAACACTAATGATTTCTGTGTAAAGCAGTTAATATTTGCAACCAGGGTGGAAAAGCAACCTGAAAAGGGCCCCCAGGGACTAGAGAGTTAAAAACTTGTTCTTTTCGTGTAGAGGACCTAAGTTCGATTCCCAGCATCCACATCAGATAGTTTATAGCTGCCTGTAATTCTAGCACTAGATGAGAATCAATGCCTCTGATCTCTCTCTCTCTCTCTCTCTCTCTCTCTCTCTCTCTCTCTCTCACACACACACACACACATACACATACAGATACACACACACATGCACAAAGACATACACATACACACTAAAAATAATGTGATAATATTTTTAAAAAAGAAAAGGTGTCACAACCACTATAAAGGAAGAGAAAGGATTTCATGGGCCCTAGACAGATGGGCCCATGAAAGAAGTTGCTATTTATTTATTTCAGATTTGAGGAGGCTTTTGTGGTACAAATCACCACTAGCAGCAGTTAGAATATCAGAGTTCTCCACTTCTCTTTTTCTTGCTGTTTGCTCATGATGGTATTAGACATGCTGTTCCCTCTCTGGCCTTAGTTTCTATCTCTGATCATGCTTAGGTTCTTTCTAAAAGCTCTGTGTCACTAAAATTGGAAGGATATCTCTTTTGAAAGGCAAAACCTGTCTTGTCTGAGACTGTATTGCCAGAAGCAATACAGTAACACCTTTAATAAAAAGGAGATGGAATTAAAACCAATAAATTGACATTGATGCACACACTGAAAGATCGCCTGCATAATAGAGCCAGACAGTAACTTGTGACGGAAGTTAAGGTGTGTTTTCACTGAGGAATGCTGAAATCCTTCCAGCATGCTGTAGTAGTTTAGGGGAAAAATGAGCCGATCAATGATTGGCATTTGTGTGTATGTGTGTGTGTAAGTACTAATGTTATACATTTTTATATATTTTGGTTGTTACTATTCAAAGTGAGCTGGTGTCATGTATAGAAGTGGGAGAGACTGAAGTTAGTATATAAACTGAAAGAAATCAATCTACAGAATATAGTGAGTATGCTTATTTATGGGAATTTTTTTTAAAACTAAATTTCAAGTCACAGTTCTAGAATTAAACAAAACAGAACAACAAAACTTTTGTGTGCCCTGCTAAGTCTTTGCTTGAAACATAAAAGGAAAAAAATATATACAGAAAGAAAACAAATCAGAAAGAAAAAAAAGGTTTAAATTTCTACATGAGGTATCATCATCTCCCTCCCTTCAGATTTGGTGTTGTTAGAACTTAAAGTTCTAAAGGGACCTTGTTTATTAAAGTGGGTGTGGGTGGGTGAGGGAGACCTTTGGGGACTTGCTTCTCATGGCCAAGAAGCCCTTTGGCAAGGAGCCTTCTAGGAAATCTCACGAAGGAATTTTCTTTCTTGTGAGGCTTGGAAGGCCCAAGTGTTCCTACAATACCAGTCAGGTCACATTCTCAAAGCCTGCTGTGCTAACAGCTACTGCATGCTCATGGCAACCAGGGAACACTGTTGCCAGTTTGTGAACTGGAAAGGACTTAGAAATATCTAAACCCAGCCCTTAGTCTAGAAAAAAATGTGTGTGTGTGTGAGTGTGTGTGTGTGTGTGTTTCAGAAGGCCCAGGAGACCAGGCTGGTTGGGACCCAAGCCATGGATACTCTTCTCTTTTCCTTCCATGGAGTGTGGGTATGACATTAGGGACTGGAGCCAGGCTAGCATGAAGATTTCTGGCACTCTGTACTAAGGACAAAACCCGTTCCAGCTTTAGAGTCAGGTTTCAGGTCCCCTGTGGAAGTATCACTAAGTGGCCTTGGTGTTATTGAATAGGTGATAGGATGAGGCCAGCAGGGAGAACAGGGAGGGACACAGCAGAGCCAGGAGGGGAAGCCTGAGGGAAGGGGCTGTTGTATACTGGGAGGGTAGGAGGAAAGTGTTTCCCTCTATGCTAGAGAGTGTATGTACATGCATGTGCATCTGTGTGTGTATGGGGGGGGCTCAGGGACTTTCTTCTTGTCCAGGCTTTGAGATTGGGGCAGAATGTTGTCATGATATCCCTCTGTACCATATCCTCTTCACACTGACTGTCCCCACATAGCACCTCACTACCATCTGTAACTCAGTTCTAGAGAATCCCATACCCTCTTCTGACCTCTGCTTGCACCAGGCATGCATGTGGTGCAGAGACATCCATGCAGGCAAAAACATTTATACATATATATACAAAAAATCTAAATGACAAACAAAAACCCCCAAACTGAATTTTGGCATAGAGAGAAAAGATGACAGGGGAGGGTGGTGGCCAGACCACACGTCGTTTGAATTCTCAGCCTTCTGGGTACTGCTCTCGTGCCTTCAGCCTTATGTCCTTCACCCATGGGCAGATTGATTAATCTAACAGAAATGCCTGGGAGGAAGACCAGCTAACTGTGCCCTCTCAGTTCCCAGGACATAAACAGATGCTCTCAAGTCTCAAGAACAGAAGGACAAGGTCAGGCGGGGCTCCGAGGGCTGACCTCTGCATCTAGGTCTTCTTTAAGACAGAACTGACAGTCATCTTGGGCTCAGAGAGTCTGTCTCAAGAGCCCCCAGTTCAAGCAACTGATTCCTTCTATTACACACTGCATTTTAGAAGACAGAAAGATGCACAGAGTAGTGCAGAGTTCTGTAACTAGGCCTGATCTGTGTCTGGGGTAGAGTGTGTAACTTCTTAGTACCTGTAGGTTCTCTGTCAAGGGAAGGGGGTAAACACTCCTCAAGGGCTGGGAGTAACAGCATGACAGGGGATAAACGCTGCAGACTGTAGGCATGGACCATGTGTGGGCGAACACTTAGGAGGTTTCTTTTTTCCTAAGTCAGATAGATAATGGACTAAGCAGCTATCTATCCCTGTTGGCCCCTTTTGATTCCTACCATTCACCTGACTGAGGTACAACTTTGCCCCAGGTCTGTGAAATATTCCTCAGAATTGAGACCCAGCTCTAGTGATCCCACTCAAGAATACATACCGGAACCTCCCTTTCCTAAAGAACAGAACCTGGACTGCCTATAGTGATGTGGGTTGGCTTTACCTCCTCTCCCCAACTTGTTTTGTGGTAGAAAGAAAATGGCCCGGGCTCTGAATGCTGGCCTTTTGATACATATATCATGGCACTGTGAACCACTCAGCCCAACTGTTTCATGTCTAGTTCATCAGCTTTAAAATGATGATGACGGGAAGGACCTCCCAAGGAGACTAGAATAAAACCACCTGTGAAGAAGCAGTGTCAGGCCCTGGTGTTCACTGAGCAAAGGACTATTATACTTTGTGTTACATTTATGTATGTGCGTGCTCATGGACAAGCATGTCAAAGCTTGCATGTGGACTTCAGAAAATAGTTTGTGGATGTCACTCCTCTCTTTTTACTGTGTAGGTCCCAGGGATCAAACTCAGGCAGTCAAGCTTGGTGGCAAATCCTTTGACTCCACTGAGCCATCTCCCCAACTGTATTATCACTTCACAGTATGTGTTTTGCCTTCTCTCTCTCTCTCTCTCTCTCTCTCTCTCTCTCTCTCTCTCTCTCTCTGTGTGTGTGTGTGTGTGTGTGTGTTCACCTTCAGGTGTAATTCCTCACATGTTATACACTTGACTTTTTTAAGACAAGGTTTCTCGATTTTACTGGGAACATACCAATTGGTGAGAGTGAGTGACTGGCCAGAAATCTCAAGGGATCCTCTTGTTTCCATCTCTTCAACACTGAGATCACTAGGCATGCCACAACACCCAGTATTTAAATCTGTTCCTAAGCTTGAATGGCCAGCCTGCCACTGATTATCATTCTGATTGCACTGTAAGAATTTGGAAGGTGGGGTGTAAGGTCAATATCGTTGGCTTGTTGCTGAATTAGCAGGCAGGAGAAGTTAGCTGAGATTGAATGGGGACATGGAATTAAGTCATCAGCAATGTTATCAGAAACAGTTATCCGGACTACTCAAGCAGGGGAAGCAGCTGGACTTGGGTTCAAATCTTAGTGCTAATTCTTATCTACCATGTGACTGTGAGCAACTCAATCAATTGTCTCGGGATCTGGACCCTTTAATCTAGATAATAATGCCAACCTCCCATGGGAATCTTGCACAGTCCCATTCTGAGTACTGACTAAACAGCAGTCTGAACACTTATAGTGGCCATGTTTTTTCCTTTAGTTCCTATTGTGGGGATTCCAACGCTGGCCCTGGAGGGAATGCTGAGCTCCTTCTGGGAGACTGGGGGGCAGGTAAGGCTCCAGTATCTCCTGAGGGCTGTTTGCTGCTGTGGTTTCTGTAGCCATATGGCATGAAGAACTGACACCCTGTCCACTGTCTAAGCCATTCCTTATGGCACAAGTTGTTCTAGACGCCAGTGGAAGTCCCATGAGACAGCAGCAATCCTCATTGCCTGTAAACCAGACTAGAGGAAGGACAGAAGGAAACTGAAATGTTGATGATAGACGTCTTTAAGGATAAGTTGGCCACAAGGAAATAGGGACCCCTTAGCAGAGGCATCTAAGAGGAATAATGCCCCCTTGCCTTGATTTCTTCATGAATTAGGAAAGCTCCTGGCTAAAAGGTCTTTCTGGATTCAACATGCTGAGGTGAAGACAGATACTTATCACATATGGTAAGTGGCTTTTAAAGATTATGGCTGAAACGACTCCTGCTAGTACCATTTTAGAAACTCCAAGTTCATCTGACAATGACACTCCATCAGCTTATACCTCTCGTGGCTGCCCCTTGTCCAAGACATCACATTCTTCCTACCCTTCCTCTCATCACACGGAGTTGGAAGCCTCTAGAACAGTGGTTTTCAACCTTCCTAATGCTGAGACCCTTTCATACAATTCCTCATGTTACAGTGAACCCCCCAACCATAACATTATTTCCTTGCTACTTCATAACTGTAATTTTGCTACTATTATGATCATAACATAAATATCAGATGTAGATATCTGATATGTGATCCCAAAGGAATTTCGACCTACCGGTTGAGAGCCACTGCTCTAGAGCCTGCTTCTGATCTCAGGTCAGGCACCTTACTATGGTTCACACCTGGGAGCACCTCAGCCTGAGTCTGTCCAACTGTTTTGCACTGAAAAATGTCAAGGTTCACTTTGCCTGATCCCCTGAGACATGAAAACCTCTCACATCAAAGAGACAATGTGAGGGATGAATTTGGGGTGCTTGGAAAGTACATGGAAAAGAATGATGCTAAATCATCCAAGAGGAAGAAAGACAAGAGGTAGTACTGTGGTTTGATGTCAGAGGCTCATGTATTTGAAGACTTGGTCTCAGTTGGTGACACATTTGGAAAGGTCGTGGAACCTTTAGGAGGCAGAGCCACACTGGAGGAAGTAGGTCACTAGGAACAGGACTTAAGATTTTATGGTTCAGCCCTACTTCCTGCTCACTGTTTCCTGAGAACAGATACAATGTGGGCAGTCAGCCTCCTGTTCCTGCCACCATGCTTTCTCTGCCTGTTGGAGAATCTTCCTTGTCATGATGGACTAGAGGCCTTTAAAATAGATCCTTTCTCTCTTACCTTGTTTCTGTCGGGCATAGGGGGAAGGAAAGAAGATAAAAAAGAGCAGGGAGAAAACAACTGATTGTTTTACTGTCTGGGTTCTAGTCTCACAATTGCAAAGCTATATGAAAACTCCCAACCTAGCCATTTCACAGAGAGGATAAAGTATGGCAAAAAAAAACCCATCAAGTCTTCTTGTGTTACTCATCTTTCTTATTACTGCAGCCAAAATACATGAGAGGATAACTAAAAGGAGGAGATTTGAGATTTGGCTCCTGGTTTCAGATAGTTTGATCCATCATTCAGCTCTGTGGTTTTGGGGATCATGACAATAAAAAAATCCTGGTGGTGGGAGCCTATTACAGACAGGAAGGCTAAAGGAAGAGGAACAGTTATAACCTTCCAAGACACACCCCCCAGGGGTCCATTTTCTCCCACCAGGACTTCTACCTTCTAATCTTTCCAACCTCTTTCCATTAGCATCACCAGCTAAAGAACAGCTATTTAATACATGTGCCTGGAGCCGGGCTGTGGTGGCGCACGCCTTTAATCCCAGCACTTGGGAGGCAGAGGCAGGCGGATTTCTGAGTTCGAGGCCAGCCTGGTCTACAGAGTGAGTTCCAGGACAGCCAGGGGTACACAGAGAAACCCTGTCTCGAAAAACCAAAAAAAAAAAACCCCCCGCCCCCGGGGCGGGGGGCGGGTGTTCATTGTGGGCTTAGATTTTTCAAAACCTATTTTACTTAGGCTCTTTAATGCTTCAACTTCCCTCCTAGCCCACCGATGAAAGGTAGAGGAGAAAGATGGTTAATAGGACAGAGGAAGTTGTAGACCTATTTAGTAGTTCTTTGGGTGGGGGTGGGGGGCGATTCCAATCTTTGTTACCAGGATATTAGCAATCCAGTCCAATAGCAAGCACCAAACACAGACCAGGAGCATCAGCTTGATCCAACAGAAACTGTAAGGCTCCACCAAATCAGCATGAGTCAGCACAAGAGGCCAGAAGCAGTCAGAATCCCACAAGTCCTTTGCCATGTTTCTCTCTATGAAGCCAGGACAAACAGAGATCAATGAAGACCAGTGAACAAAAGCAATGTCTCTCTGTGAAATGGGAATTATCTGTAGAGTTCTACTTATATTCTTTGCAAACATCATGACCCCTTCTCAAGCAACTGTTTCAGCAAAACATCCTCTAATGTGTCTGCTTCAGCAAAACATCGGCTCACAAGACAGCATCCAGAAAAACATCACGGGACACAACTGAGTTTCCAAAGAAACCTGAAATTTCTACTTCAGTTTTCATATTCACACCATAACATCCCTGATAATAGTCCCAGTGACAACATTAACTACGACAAATGAATCACCTGTTATACATAAAGGGAATAATCTTTTGGAGGGATTATTCAGATAATTAGAGGTAATGGGTATCACCTACCTAGCAGCTTGACTGCCCAAAGAAGGTATTCATTCAATAGGTAGTAATTACTGTAACTGTAACTATTACAGTTTATTGAAGCTGTGTTTCTGGAAGTCTTACTTCTATCCTTTTTGCCTTTTTTTTTTTTGACAGAGTCTTGTGTAGCCCAAGCTGACCTTGAATTCTAGATCTTTCTGTCTCTACCTCCATCATTCCCAGCTTCTACCTTCCTTACTGTAGATTTTGGGGATTGAACCTATGGCCTCAAGTATGTGAGGCCAATGCTTTATTCCTAAGCTATGGTCCCAGCCTTCTTTTTATCCTTTATTTTGGGACAGGGTCTCACTGAGTTGTCAAGCTGACTCAAACTCACTCAGTAGCCCTGGGTTGCCTAGAACTTTGGATATTCCTGTCTCAATCTCTCCTGGAGCTGGGATTATAAGCTTTTGCCAGGGTCTGACTATGTCAACATCTCCTGTGTGTCAAGTCATTTGCTTTAAGTTCTAGGAATAAAAAAACAAGGATGAGCATACAGCAATATGGGCTGGCCCACCACAGGTCCAGAGGTAAAAAAAAATAAGACTTTGTTCCTCAAGACCATCTATGTCGCTGCTTAATCACACATGTGTTTCCGCTCTGCCCTTTTACTGCTTGGCTTTTGCCATGAACATTGGAACAATTTGTGCAAATTAACCAGAATATTCTAACATTGTAACGAGCTCCACTGACGGCCTGGAAAACATTCCATGTCCTAATACATAGTCATGATTCATAATATGTTCAAAATGCACTCTGTGGAACCCCTGCTCAAAATATCCAGAGATCAATTTTCAATAGCCTGACAAATAGAGGACATTAACCATTACTCATAGTAACAGTGTTTATTTAATCTTTAATGCTACCTAATGCATTTTGGTCAAAGTCACCAGTTCATGTTCAGGCTTTATTGTGTGGAAAATGGATGTGCTATTAATAAGTCAATACAAACATGAATATGGTTTCAATTGGAAATCATTAGGTTGCATTAAATGGCAAATGAAATCCATAGGAAGGATTTGTTTTATTTTGTTTGTAAGGAGTCAAAGGCACCCTGAGAGGCATTTCTTCGCTCAGTACCAAGGAGAAGTGATTGGTTTCTGCAGTGGGTAGATGACAGTCTCAGCTTTCCTTCCTTCTCATTAGGATGGGGGGATTGGGTTGCACCTTTCCCTGGCACAGCTGTTTGCTGCTATTGCCAACTTGACTTTGCTGTACACCGAGGATTTTCGCTGGTGTGGCCCAGGAGGAGCTGATGGGAAGCCTTGTCCCTGGGTTCTTGTCTAATAAGGGTGGCTCTCAGCATTCTCTTGAGTTGCCAGCTCTTGCCAAGGCTCTAACCTACACACTTACTTGTCTTGGCTCAACAGCAACACCACACAAGAGCATTCAGGCATTTATGTGGTTAGAAGTTCTTTACGAGAAAACAGAAACAAAAGCAGACTTGGAAGGCTTGAATAAATAGATTGTTAAAACAGAGATGCTTGGGTATAGGCCTAGAGATGGAGGCCTCTGGGTCTTGGGTAGCAAATGAGAGTGGTTAGACTTGGATTCTAATTCTGCTCCCTTCCCTTACCACCTATGTACTCTAGAGATCCTTTCCTATAACCTCCTATCGTCAGTTCTCATTATTCTGATGACCGCTACAATAAGGAATATAACATGCTAGCACATAACAGAGCTCAGCGATATAAATATATTACTTGACACATAGTCTTCTTATTCATGCTGATCTTAATCTTACACTCATGCTGCTTTAGCCTCATCGATTCTGGGATTACAGGCATGAGCTATTGTCTTGGCTCGTTTTATGTCAACTTGATACAAGCTAGTCATCTGAAAGGAGAGAACCTCAATTAAGAAAATATGGCATTTTCTTAATTGCCATTTGATTGGGAAGGGCCTAGCTCACTGTGGGTGGTGCCATCCGTTGGCTGGTGGTCCTTGGTGCTATAAGAAAGCAGGCTGAGCAAGCCATAGGAAGCAAGCCAGTAAGTAGCACTCTTCTATGACCTCTGCATCAGCTTCTGCCTCCAGGTTGTCTGCCCTGCTTGAGTCCTGACTTCCTTCAGTGATGGACTACAAACCCAATATACCCTTTCCACCCTAACTTTCTTTTTGCTCATCTCAGCAATAGAAACCCCAAGACAAAGTGGTACCAGGATAATGGAGTATTGCTGTGACAGACCTCGCCCTGTTGCTTTTGGGAGGATTGTGGAAGGACTTTGTAACTTGGGGCTAGAAAAGCCAGTGAGGTTTGAGAGCAGAGTAGGTAGTAGAGGCCTGGCATGTGAAATGTCAGAGGGAAGCAAAGACTCTACCAGGCTTCTTGTGTGAAGAGTCTGTGCTGGTCAGCTGAGGCTGAAGAATCAGCTGTGACTAACAGGACACCAGAACTACTAAAGTGAAGCCTGGGCATTGCTGGGATGCTCAGTGCTGGTTGGCTGGATCTGAGAAATTAGAGGTGATTAAGAAGAGACCAGCATCACTGAGGTGAAATATTCTGGGAAGTGTTTCCTGAAAGTCAGCACATAGAAGCTGTGTTCCAGAGGCAGCCAACGTTGTACCTCGTGCTAGCAAATGAACTTGGTAGTATAAGAGTCTCCCAGGTGGCTTTGAAGGCGTGAAGGTGTCATGGAGACGCAGCTGAGGCTTGGCACTTCGAGAGGCGAGAAAGGGCCATTGGTGAAGGTGCAGCCTCAGTGGCAGTTGAAGGTCCAGGACTGAAGGAGTCATGCAGAGAAGTTGAGACGTGGTACCATGACGAAAGCCTAGACTAGGCTATTGGTGAAAGTGCAGCCCAGCTGCAGCAGAAGACACACCTTGGAGATGCCAGGACCATGTCTAACCATCAGCTGTGGAGTGGAGCTGGCCTGAGTCTAGACGACAAGCTGTGTGTACTTCAGAGGGCAGAGTTGGAGAAGTGGCCCAAGCCCCTTGGAGAAGCCCAGAAGCTCACTATCCCATGATTATGATCACTGAGTGAATGACATACACTGGCATTCTGTTATTTACACTGTTGGAGCTTAGTCTTTCTTTGTTCAGATTGTGCCTGTGCCCTGGTTCTTCCCTCATGAAGTAAGAAGTATTTAGTTTATTTTTTATTTTACTGGAACCCACAGTTGAGAGACTTCGAATTTTAAAAGAGTTTGAATTTTAAAACAGGTTGGCTGTTTTAAAGGTACTGAAATTTTAATGTATTTGAATTTGTAAAGACTATGGAAGTTATTTATAGTTTTAATGTGATATCTTGGGAACAATAAGAAAGGACAGTTTGTAGCAGAATAGTGATGTGTTTGTCAGTGTGACAATGGATCAGTTAAACTGGATGGTCATGTCAAAGTTGATACAAGTTAGGGCTATCAAAAAGAAGGGAATCTCAATTATAAAAATGCTTCCAAGCCAAGAGGTGGTGGCATAGGCCTTTAATCCCAGCACTTGAGAGACAGAGGCGGTCAGATCTATTTGAGTTCGAGGCCAGCCTGGTCTACAGAGTGAGTTCTAGAACAGCCAAGGTTAGCCAGTTGAACCCTGACTCAAGCAAAACAACATAAAAAGAAAATGCTTCAGTGAGATTCAGCTGTAAAGTATTTTCTTCAATTAGTGATTAATGTGTAAGGACCCAGGCCAACGTGGGTTTGGTCATTCCTGTGCAGGTGGTCCTGGGTTCTATAAGAAAGAAAGCTGAGCACGTCGTAAGAATAAGCCAGTAAGCAGCACCCCTGCATGGCCTCTGCATCAGCTCTTGCCTCTGGGTTCCTGCCCTATTTGAGTTCCTGTCTTCACTTTCTTTGATGATGAACTGTGATGTGCATAAACTGAATAAACCCTTTCCTTCCCCGCTTGCTCTTAGCCATGGTGTTTTATCACAGCAATAACACCTCTTAAGACAGCTGTCACATAAATATTAAGAAAAATTATTTAGGGGGGTGGGATAGATGCAACTCACTCCCTGATAGGACAATATCTCTCCTAACACGGACAGCAAACATGCTTGGGTATTGGCATCTGGTTCTTGGCTCCCTCTTCAGACTGACAAGCAAGCTTCAAGAAGGGTCCATGGAGGCCACTTGAAAGCCTGTAGTCACCAAGGACTGTTCCTCCAGCCTTGAGAGCATCTGAGAACCAGAGGGATATGGCATGCTGGTTCCTTCTCTAGGAAAGATGGGGTAAAAGGTGGGGAATCCTAGTGATCACACCAGAGAGTCAGGATGCCTTGTCCTACATACTCTCTAGGGTTACCTTGGAGTATGTAACTCAGCACAGATAAAAATACTCTCAAGCAGCACTTAGTATGTGCCAGGTAAAGGTCTGAATTCTTTAGCCCCTTGCAACTGTCTGTACTTACAGATGAAGATGTTTCAGTATGGGTATTAAGAAGCAAGAGGATGGGTATTAAGTTACTACTCATAGGTGGCTTTGAAGGTAGTTGAGAGCCAAGGTCAGAACACAAGTATTGGTCTGCCCTTGGAAGGCTGCTTCTGAGCATTGTTCTGTTTCTTCATGGCGTGAACGTTCACACGGAATGCTTTTGCTCACTGCCTGGCCATGCGTTGGCTAAGTCACTTGGCTTCTTTGAGGCCAGTGAATCTATTACAAACTACCCAGCAGGATTGTGTGAGGGCTGGGAGGCCTCAAGGATGACTTAGAACTTCTTGAAGACTTGTGTATGGCAGCGTCTCAAGGCAGAAAGTGTCTATGCGAGTTCCTCACGGCATCCCTTTTGAGCTGGTGCCTCCTGAAACCAGCTTTGGAATCCCAAAGGTCTGAATTCCTACCCAGCCCTTCCTTGTTGCTGCTCTGTGACCTTGCACTGAGGCTAAGGCCCTGCTGCCCTCAGAGCCTTAGCTTCTGAAGCTATGAATCATGGGCAATCCCAGTGTGGGGGCTCTGCTGTTTGGGAGGATTTAATTATGGGAAACAGTGTGCCATGACCAGCATGTGCATGTGGTAGGAATTTGAGAAGTAAAAGTTTATATTTTCCATCCAGTTTGTGAAGTCTGTTATGTCACACTGTGGGTCATGACTTCTCATGATTCCTTGAGACCATAGGTCTCTGACCAAACTCACTTTCACACACAGCCAAGGGTGTTGTAGTACCTTTTTATTTCTTACTTTTTTTTAAAAAGATAAATTTATTTTCTGTATATGAGTACACTGTCACTGTCTTCAGACACACCAGAAGAAGGCATCAGATCTCGTTACAGATGGTCGTAAGCCACCACGTGGTTGCTGGGATTGCTGGGAATTGAACTCAAGACCTCTGGAAGACCAGTCAGTGTCCTTAACCTGTGAGCCATCTCTCCAGCCCTTTGTGGTAACTTTTTATCTCTTCATGTGCTCTCTTTTACAGACTACACCTCTCAGAGGAGATACTATTATGTCACCGTGACTGACTAACAGGAAACAACTTAGAAAAGAAGATATTACTTAGGCTCATGGTTTGAGGGTATAGTTCACCAAGGCAGGGAGTTCAGACGAGGAAAAGCAAAACGGCGGTGGAAGAGGCTGTCAGCACGGACGTCAAATACATGAGGCTGCTGCTTCATATCGTGGCTGGCTGGGAAGAAAAGCTGGAAGCTGACGAGGCTATAGGCCTCAAGGCCTGCCTCCCCTCCACTCATTTCCTTCAGTAGATCCTGTCTCCTAAAGGTTCTGAAACTTCCCCCAACAGCACAATCAACCAGAGACCAAGTGTTCAGACACATGAACCTGTGGGGAATGTGTTACATCCAAATTCAGTCATGTCACCACGTTAGTGGGCATTCTGGTGATTGGTTACACTGGTCAATTGTTATTTATCAGATGGTAGCAAAACAAACAAACAAACAAACAAACCCACAAACAAAAAACCCCAAACCCAAAACAAAACAAACAAACAAACAAAAAACCAAAACCAAAAACTAAAACAAACAAAAAACAAAACAAAACAAAAAACCCCCAAAATCTAACCAAACAACAACGACAAAAAAACAAAAACCCACCACCAACAAGAATAACAATAACAAAAAAACCAAAAACCATGGGCATTTCCAATCATCCTGGAGCCTGGGAAGAAAGCTAGGATTAAATGTTCTCTTTACCCGGGGCAGCCACTAGGTTGCTGAGAGTCTGGCATGTGACGGAAGCAAAATGACAAGCACCGCTGTCATTTGACCTCTGGGGAACCAGGCAGTCATCTGGGACTTGAAATGTGGGATACAAATGAGTGTCAGGTACTCTCCGGCTTCTGGAAAATGGCTTTCATTTTCCGAGGTGATTACAGTAAATTACACCTGGAAGAGAGAGCCTACAATGACGGCTCCTAGTGCCACGGATTAATGGAAGAGTACTCCAAATGTGTGTGCCATGAAAGTGGAGGAGAGCAAGCCCGTCAGGAAAGAGAGGAGGTAATAGATTAATTAGAGACAGAAGCTACCCTAACCCCATCCCCTTTGTATGTCAGTTTCTGAGTCTTACGTATACGAATCATATAGAACCATTGTTAGCATGCTCCCTTCCCGAGTCTCTAAGATTGAATAGATTATCCTGAAACACGCTCCATAGCTTCTTAATGGTGATAGCAAGGTTTCTCATTACTTACAACATACATGCAGTGAGCGGGGTGAAGCTAAGGTAAAGAGAACAGAGCAATTAATTGCTCCTTTCCTAACAGAGAGATCATGGCATATGCCTGGCTTCCCAGGAGAAAACTAGAGAAGAGAGACTTTGTAAGAGCTGCCACAAGAGGAACATTTTCTGAATTCTATTCTTCACCTTGGGAGTCCAGAAAGGAGCCAGGAAACTGATAGGTGGGCCGTATATAGTTCAGAGAAGGAAAAGGTTCGATGAATAGGCTTATTTAACCCGAAGCAGGTCAGCCTGAGAGGTCATCTAATCTCAGCAGTGCAGGATATGAGGGCCCTCGATCAGGGAAGAGACTGGCTTTGTTTCTTTCCTGAAGAGGGACCCGGCAGAGCAGGAAGGAAATCTTGTAGGTAAGCCATCCCTGAGAGACTAGGTGGCATCTGCAGAGCAGAGCAAAGGAAGTCACGTTGCTCTCCCTAGTCTGATCCACTTCTTCAGCCCCATCCTGTATTTTGAGACAGTATCTTTCCTCGGGCCTGTAGCTTGCCAATTAGTATAGGTGGGCTGTCTATTGAACCCCAGGGATTTGCATGTCTATGCTCCCCAGTGCTGGGATTAAGCATACCACTAATCCTGGCCTTTTAACATAGGTTTTAGGTTACAAATTCAGCTCCTTACACTTGAGCTTCACATACGTACACTAGGCAAGCACTCTACCAGTGAGCGCTACCTCATCTCTCAGCAACGGTTTCTAGGACTGAGCCTTTGATTAAAACAAAATCACTCTCACTCACTTTTCTTGTCACGTGACTAAAATGTCCCATACAGACAAATTAAGGAAGAACAGATATATTTGAAAAAATTTAAAACTGGGTGGTAGTGGAGCATGCCTTTAACCCTAGCACTGGGGAGGCAGAGGCAGGCAGACAGGCAGATCTCTATGTCTGAGGTCAGTCTGATCTACAGATGAGTTCCAGGACAGCCAAGACTACACAGGGAATCCCTGTCTCAGAAAGTCAAAACCCAAAACCCAAACCCAAACCAAACCAAACCAAACCAAACCAAACCAAACCAAACCAAACCAAACCAAACCAAACAAAAAATTCACACTGTCATGTCAGAGTAGAAGCATGGTGATGGAAGAGGATCTACTTTTGGGGGTAGCACGAAGTTGCAGCTTGGTTAGTTGCTGGGAGACAGGAAGCAGTGAGCTCAGGCTAGACCCAGGGCTGGGTATAACTTTTAAACACTCATCCCCAGCAATTTACTTTCATCAGCCAAAACCCACATTCTGCAGGCTTCATGGTTTTCAGAATAGGACCACAGCTGGGGAACAAGCATTCAAATGATGGCCTGTTGGGGACAGCTCAGATTCAACCACTTCTTGGGAACTTCCCTGGGAACTGGCACACAGGTAGGGGACTCTTAACAGAAGGGCTCTCACAGATTGTTCTGCTTACACATCCATCCTCAGTTCCTGCACTGTATCCTGGAGGGGACACAGACTTGGAATTAGGATAGACCTGAGGTTAAAGGGAAATCTTCAGTTATCTTTTTTATTACAATAAAAATCAAAAGAACACCTCTGGGTTTCTCGGGGGTATTGTGAGGATTAAGATATGAAACTTCTGGGTCTGAGATCTGATGCGTAGTGCATGCTCCAAAATGATTTTTCCTTCCTTTGCTTCTTTCTTGGCTTTACTTTGTATTCATTTGGAAATCACCTTTCCATATGGAGTAGATAAAGCAAACTCTCTTATGGGAAATACTGGGGAAATTCATGGCCTACTCAAAGCCAGGAAGCATGAAGTATTTGGATGGTCAGAGAGGACTAAGCATGTTCACAAACATCTGTGATGTGTAGAGCAGGCAGTGATACACTTATAGAGTCCTGCTCCCAAGTACTAACAAAAGCAAAGAAACTGTCTTGTCTGACCTCTTATGATCTCAGTTGTCACACAGAGAGATAGATTGATTTATTCAGGATCATTTTCTCCATCTTCTCTGTCTCTCTCTGTCTCTGTCTCTGTCTCTCTCTCTCTCTCTCTCTCTCTCTCTCTCTCTCTCTCTCTCTCACACACACACACACACACACACACACACACACAGAGAGAGACACACACACAGCTTTCTATTTTCCCAAACCATGACATCTGGCTAGGAATCACATTGCCACAATGCTGCCCTTTCTTTCCCCTTCCTTTATGGAAGTCACTTCTGAAGTGTTTCCACTGCCACTTTGCCCTGTGGACTGACTCAAAAAGAAAGGAATTGTGACAAGTAGATGGGACAGACACTCAAAGTCACATGGCTAACCCAACTGTTGGGAGCAGATACAGGCAGGGCTTCAAAATGTCCCTACCTTGCTGTCCCTGGGTACCTAGCGTTCTAAACATTTAAAGGGCTCATAACCAAAAGCCAGCTTTCTCATAAAATTACAGGCTGGGTCTTTATAAGAAGGTAACCAAGTTTCCAGGGGATCATTTAGCTATGACCCTTGGGGGCTTCTCAGGGCACAGTCCAATCTTCCTGGGTGAGGTTGAAAGTGAGAGGTGGGGGATGGGGTGCATTGGTAAATGCTTGAAGCCATGCTCAGCATGAAAAACCTTGTTTGTTTCCCTCACAGCTTCACACCAAGGCTACCCACAGCACATAGGTGAGGTCCGTTCCAAGCATACAGTCTTACAGCTGATCCTTGAATAGCTTCCCCAAGTCACTCAAAAGACAGCAACCCAGGAGAACTTTATAATAGTGAGGGGCATTGTCAAAGAGGTCACCTGGGGAGTGTGGGGGATGGAGTGGTGGGAGGCTTCTTCTTGGAGGAGAGTATCTTCAGACTATACTGAGCAATCATCCCTCTCTTCCTTCCTCCCTCTCTTCATGCATGCATGCATCTATCCATCCTGCCTGCTACTCACTGATCTCTCCAACCACCCTTCCAAGTTCTCATTCATCTACTGGGTTAGTCATGTGTCAGATAGCTACTATGACCATGCTAATGTGCTAGGACTGCATTAAGAACCTTTACATACACTCGGTTTAATTATAGTAACACTACTATGGGACAATGGACCATTCCAGGAAACTAGTCAGGTTGAGTGGGTCCGAGACACTGGCACCCAAGTACCTATCTGAGATGGTAGGTGTTAGCATTCTGTCTAAACTCTACCCCCACAGTTACCTGACAATAGACAGGTAGGGCTGGCCCACTATAAAAGGAGCTGCTTGCCCCCTCCTCCCTCTCTCCCTCCCTCCCTCTCTCTCTTGCTCTCTCACTCTCTTGCTCTTTTGTTCTCTTACACTCTTGCCTCTTGCTTCTCTCTTCCCCTTCCCCACCTCCCTGTGCTCATGGCCCTCAGGGGGAAGTGATGCCTTGGCATGGGCCCCGCTAAGACATCCCTTTCCCCCATACCTCACCATACCTCCACAGATCATATTTTGTATCTCTTTTATCTTTTTATAAAAGATAAAAGTACATCAGTAGGCATCTCCCTGCTCCCCACTAGATTCCTTGCCCAGAACACGTGACCCCACTTCCCACGTTGGTCACAGTGTTCTCCATGTTAATAAGGTATCTAGAGGTCCTGAAGGTTTGTCCAATAAACTTCCATTCTTGGACATTCCTTCCTGTAAAAGGTAATTTACTCTCTGATGCACCGTGAGAAGGTGGTATGTGCCCATTTTCCTTGATAGACAGACAATAAACGATATGAATAAACATAGTCTCTTTCATCAAGAACTGCTGTGGGGAGCCGCAGCCTAAGTCTCCCACAAATGGCCTCTCTGTGCTCCCAGACAACCACCTCCAAGTAAGGACTTTCTCCAAGGAGCTATGCTAAAGTTCCCCTTCCCCAGCTCTGGGCCCCTCAGTATCCTCCGTCCTCAGGGCCCTCAACTCTGTTCTCAACTCCACACTACCCAACAGTGCCTGGATGTTCAAGAGTTTGAGAGCCCTCAGTCCTGGCCTCGTTGTGGGCCTGTGGACCCTTGACACTTCATCCTGACACCTCTGTGAGGTTTTCCAGCAGCAACTGGATGCCCATGTGCTTGGCAACCCCAGCTTCAGCCTCCTGCATCCTACGCTGAGTTTTCCTACACCCTGAGTGGTGTCTCTGCGACTCCCTGAAGTCCAACATCGGCTGCACTGCAGGGTAAACACAGTCTAGCGCTCCCCCGCGGCTTTCTCACACCCTAGTGGCTGGGTGGAACAGAGACCCACATACTGTCAAGCCAGTGCTACTGCATTGATCCGGAGAGAAAGATGATGTCTCCAGGCAAATGGAGTTCTTCTCCTTTCAGGTCTCTCTCATCTTCCACCGAGGAAGAGGCATCTACTTATCTTCAAGAATCCTATCCCCTGGCCCCAGCAACCCTCACCTGCTGCTTCACTTCCCAGTTCCAATCCTTTCAAACCATTACTTCCCTGTCTATCTAAAGCAGACTAGAAGAAGCTCAGAACTGTACAAGGTTTCTCACTGACTGGGGTCCAAGTCCCACTCCAAATTAATATTTTAAAAAATAGATTTATTTATTTATTTATTTATTTATTTATTTAATGCATATGAGTACACTGTAGCTGTCTTCAGACACACCAGAAGAGGGGATTGGATCTCTTTACAGATGGCTGTGAGCCACCCATGTGGTTGCTGGGAATTGAACTCAGGACCTCTGGAAGAGCAGTTGGTGCTCTTAACTGTTGAGCCATCTCTCGCCCCTATTTTTTTTTTTTATTCTTAAAACTCTCATCTTTCTTCTCCTTCACTTTTATTTTAATTAAATTAGGAGACACACTTCCCACCCAATTCCACTTAAATTTTCCCCTCCAAACATTCTACTTAAAATTACTTATCTCTTTTAAACTGGTGTCTAATTGGAGTACTTGGTGATCCAGACTCATAATCCTTTCAATTCAGGAAGCTGAGGAAGATGGACAGCGCTGTCTCAAAACACAACACAAGCAAACCCACCAAAACCCAAAACAACCCATTGCACAGAATAAACCATTATAAACTGTTAAGCTGGATTCCCATCCTGGTGGTCACTGTCCTTCTTTCTGGAAATACGCAGAAGGTAGTTTCCAGAGCTTCTGGTATACAGGATTGTAGTGTAGTTCAGCTCCTGGAACCTGGGACAGAGAGCTACTTCCTACTTGCAGTGAGAAGCAGGCAGGAGCCAGTTTTCAGGTTTAACCTCCAGGAGTCTGAAAAGTCTCTGTGATGGCAACAGCCCTCACACTGAGCCACTCCAGTAAGTACTTTGACTGCACGCTCCCAAATGGCACCAAAGAGTTTGTTATCAGGAGATATGGGCAATTGGTGCCTGGTGGTGTGTGTGTGTGGGGGGGGAGGGTAGGTCGGTTGGTTTCTCTCCTCTTCAATTGCTGGCCCTAACCCTACTGTTAGACTTAGCCATCTAGATGCTTCCAAGTTCACCTTCATTCTGTAAGGACTGACAGCCATTCCAGGTTTGCCTCTGAGTCAATGTTTATTTCAAGCCGCCGAGGAGACTCCTCATTCTTTTCCATAACATCACAGATTGAGTGCTGGGTTGAGAAGCACTGGTCCTATACTCGGAGGTAAGTCTTGTGGGAGAGTGGATCTCTCCAGATGGGATTCGTGCTCTCCTCAGAGGTAGAGAAGGAAACGTGTTTCCTCCCAGCTGTCCACTATGGGAGGTGACAACAAGGACTTCAAGCAGGGGATGGGGCTTTCCCAGCTGTCACCTCCCTATCATCTCACCTTGAGCTGGCAGCTGGGAGAAGTAAATGCTAGTTGCTGGAATTCACTTGGTTTATGGTGATTTGTCACAGTAGCCTGAATGTACCAAGACAAATGTCAAAGTAAGAAATCTAGAAGTATCCCTCTTGAGCATGTTTTTGTTCATTTTCCCACAATTCATAACTTAGAGCAGGAGTTTTACAGATGCAGCCCCATAGTGCTTGGCTTCTACAGGATGCGGTTTGAGGCCAGTGTGACCCAGAATGGAGGTGAAGAGCAGGAAGAGACTGAGAGGTGCCATGAAGACTAGGGATAGGGTAGGGAGTAGAGTTGTACAGAAGCCTAGGCTCAGATGTGTAGTATGACAGCAAACATATTCCTTATTCTGTGTGGTGGCATCTGCCTTAATCCCAGCACTCAGGAGGGAGAAGTCAAGCAGAGCTCTGTGAGTTTGAGGCCAGCCTGATCTACAGAGTGAGTTCCAGGATAGCTAGAGAAACCCTATCTGGAAAAACTAGATAGATAGATAGATAGATAGATAGATAGATAGATAGATAGAAGCTGGGTGGTGGTGGCACACACCTTTAATCCCAGCACTTGGGAGGCAGAGGCAGGCAAATTTCTGAGTTCGAGGCCAGCCTGGTCTACCGAGTGAGTTCTAGGACAGCCAGGGCTACACAGAGAAACCCTGTCTCGGAAAAACAAAAACAAAAACAAAAAAAAGATAGATAGATAGATAGACAGAGAGACAGATAAAGATAGATAGATAGATATGTAGATAGATGATAGATATATAGATAAAAAGATATCAATAGATGGCAAATATGTAGATAGATATGTAGATACATGGTAGATATGTAGATAGATAGACTCTTTAAGCCCTATTAAAATGGCTCCTTTAAAATATCCTAGCATTGCAATAACCCTATGAAGCAGAGACGTCCTGTCCTTGAAGGAGGATATGCTCAACCCAACCAGAAAGTGTATTGTAAAACAAAGAAGCCCAATAATTTATGAGTTGGGACTGTGTCTGAGCGATAGAGTACTTGCTTAGCATGCACAAACTCCTAAATTTGGTCCCTAGTACCTTCTACAACAGTGGCTGTCAACCGTCACAATGCTGTAACTCATTAATATAGTTCCTCATGTGTGGTATCCCCCCATAACCATAAAATTATTTTTGTTGCTATTTTGTAACTTTAATTTTGCTACAGATATGCATCAGAATGTAAATATCTTTAGACACAGAGTTTGGCCAAAGGGGTCACAACCCACAGCTTGAGAACCTATGCTCTATAACAAATAAAAAACAGACATGCTATGAGCTAGGGCCCCAAAATGAGTGAAGCAGGGAGTGAGCACCCCGACTCCATTCATCTCTTGGTACTTTGACAGCAGGTGCAGCATGCCCTCATACCATGGCTTTCCTCCAAGGACAGACAACACCCTCAAACTGTGAACTGAAATAAGCCATGCCTTCCACAAGGCTCTTTTCTGATAGGTAGCTCATCACACCGGCAAGGAGATAACCAGTATAGCCAGTACTAGCCTTCAGAGCTCTGCAGAAGGATGCTTTCCTATAAGTCGCTGTTGAAACACGCCTATGTGTGAATCTCCGAAAGTATTTCCAGAAAGGATGAGTGAGAAAGTCAGCCCATCCCCAGAAGACAGGTGACTACAGCTGTCTCCAAAGTGAATGCAAATCCACTGAGCTGCCAAAGCCTGGCTCAAGAATATATACACCCTTGGGTTGGTGAGATGGTTCTGTGGGTAAAGGTCCATGCTGCCAAGCCTAATGATCTGAGTTCAAGATCCAGGACCCACATGGTGGAAGGTAATGAACAATTCCCACGGGCTGTTCTCTGGCCTCTACAAGTACACCTAAGCATGCATGTGCACACACACATAATAATAATAATACACATTAATTATTAATGTAATTTCAATACAAATTATATGTATCCACATGATACTGAGAAATTGGGGTCCCCCTTGGGGTTCTTAGCCTCATTAACAAAAGAATTTAAGAACAGATTCAAGTGCAAGCTTAAGGACAATCTTAAAAGAAAAACTCCAAAACACGCAAGCTGTAAATATCAGCACTGACAGGACAGAGTCAGAGAAGAATAAAGCCAAGACATTTTAGTTAGGTTGGCATGAGGTGAGGTACACAGTAGCCAAGCAGCCACATATCGGAAGGGCAGCAGAAGAGAAAGATGAAAACATGCTGAGGCACCAGTGAAAATATACTCACACTCTCTGGTCAGCCTTGGGAGAACAGGACAGAAGAGAAGGGCGAGATTGAATCTTTCTGAGTTAGACAGACCCCATGAAACTTCATGGCAGGGTGAAGAGACTGACAGAGGGGTGAGAACTCTGGCAAGAAAAGGCACACTGCTTCATTAAAGGTCTAATTATTCTTTAGCCAC
>NW_021604657.1:3386428-3394150 GCF_004785775.1 Grammomys surdaster
TTCCTCCCCTTCCCCTTCCCCTTCCCTTCCTCCCCTTCCCCTTCCTCCTCTTCCCCTTCCCCTTCTCCTTCCCCTTCTTTCTTTTCTTTTCTTTTTTTATTCTTAGCTTTTTGAGACAGTGTTTTTCTCTGTTGCTTTGGCTATCCTGGTACTTGTTCTGAAGACCAGACTGGCCATGACTCAGAGATCCACCTGCCTCTGCCTCCTGTGTGCTGGGAGTAAAGGTTTGTGCCAACAATGCCTGGCCCCTTCAATGCTACTTTAACACATGGGTGGGAATACCCCGGCCGTGGTACTGTGGTCTTCTAGCAGCTTGCACATGCCTGTGGTACAAGGATCAGGCAGGATCTGGCCTCTGTGGGCCTACAGGACGGGAGGAGCTCCATGTGTCATTCTGTGTTGGTCAGAGTCTCCAGGAATGAAATCAAGACCTTTGTGGAACTATGTTGCCAAGTCCCTATAAACTGATTTTGAATGTCAATAGTTCATTTCCAGATCTTTTTCTTTCTCTTAATAAAGTACTCACACCATGCCTGTCTTTTGAGGAGCTCCGTCTTAGGCCACTGGTGGCAGGACACTTAGTAAGCACTCAATAAATATTTGTGGAGGACATAAATGGGTGGTAATCTAGCACTAATCCTCTCTCTAGAGCTCCCCACCCCCAGGAAGAAATAAAAGATGTCCATTTGTGGCTCAGCCACAATCAGGCAAACTTCCATATTGCTGCCAAGTCCTGCCATCTGCCACCTCTGAGGTGCAGGTGCTGGGCAGCCTCGGCGCCCACAAAGCCCGGCCATGGGCACAAAGGCTCGATGTGCACTGGTAATTGCTGAGGCACAGCCTGCCAGGCCAGCCAGGCTGATGCAAGTTTGCTGGGTCTCTGAGATTTGCATACAGATGGCCAGTCTCAGTGCAGGAAGCATTGCTGCCCCAGCCACTGCCTTGCCCTGGGTAGATCAGCCTGCAGCCCCCTTTGAGAAGTGCGGACTGCTTTGACTACAGACCAGCCCAAAGAGGCCTCATTCTGCAGGTCCTGAATAGTCAGTTATTCACTGGGTTTTCTTTGAAATTTGAAGAAAGAGAGAAAGAAACACACTCAAGAGTAAGACAGAGTGATAGGGATATGCACAGACAGACAGACAGACAGACAGACTGATGGATAGACAACGAGATTTGTGGCTGTGGTTTTGAGTCAGGGTCTTACTCTGTAGCCTAGGCTGGCCTGGAACTTGGATATATATATCTCCCAGATTTTCCAGGAACCCAGCAATTCTCTTCCTTTGGCCTCTAATAATGGGATTGCAGGAGTAAGCCTCCTGTCTTATATAAGGAAATGAGAGAGAAGGGGGAAACACTTGAATAAAATAAAATCCAAAAAAAAAAAATTAAAAGAAAGTGAGGAAGGAAAAGGAGAAGGGATTTTCTCCTCTTCTGGAAGCTAGAATGTGTTGGGATGAGGCTAGGTTCAGTGTTTGGACTCTGAGCTAGCCTCTATCTGGAAATTAGAGGATGAGCGCTTCTATTCTGCAATGCTGCCTGAGACCTGAGGGCCATGGTGTCCTTCTGGTGACTATACTGAGGATCTTCCAGTGTCTGAAGTAAGCAGACATTTTGAAAACAGACAGACAGACAGACAGACAGACAGACAGACAGACAAATGAACCCCACTGTTATAAAGGTATACTGATGCCTGAGCTGATAGCCCCTCCACCCCCCATTGCATACTGGAACCTATCCCTTGGGATGCTGTCTATTTTTTTTTTTTTCCTCTGTCACCCTGGGTTTGGAGACAGCTTCTCACTTCTCACTGCCCACTGGGTGAGTGAGTGGCCAGGCCTAGGCCTCTGCCAGGGCTCTAGGCATCTGAAACACAGGACACGAACACAGGACACAGGGCAGGTGCTGCCACCTCCCAGCTCAGCCCAGCTCTGTTTAGCAACCATCCGAGTCTTCACTCCATGTTTACTGATATCCCTGGCCCTCAGCCCTCCCGTCAGCTCCCCTGCCACCGACTTCAGTGAATGACCCACTCGGCTAGGGGAAAGAAAGGCCTTATTGAAGGAGTGTGGCCTCCCTTGTCCAAACTAAATGAAAGGGAAATAGAATAGCAACAGGATGGAGATTTCTCCCATTCCCAACTGCACATGGAAACACGCTTCTTCTATGGTAGCTTTGAGAGAGAAATCTGTGTGTGAGCCCTGGCTCCCCCTGTCTTTATCCTTGCAGCTGAACAGACACCAAGACCTCATGTTCTCCTGCCTTCCAGTTCTGGCGGCTCCCCTAAAAACTGGAGAACCCTTTCCTTCCACCTTTAACTCTCCTGCCCATCTTCTGTCACTGCAAGCAGTGCAAAAGCCCTTTTTCCAGTTTATTCCTCTCTCTTGAAAGTGCTAAACGCCCAGCTGCCATCACCTAGAAGATGAAGACTGAGCTCATTAGGTTGGCATGGAAACCCTTGTGGTCCAACGTCTGGAACTTCTTTAGCCTTCAGTCATCACATCCTCTGTACCTGTACCTCACAGTCCATCCATGAGCTGCTTGTAGGTTGCGCTGAGACTTGCTGTGGCTCACTTCAGTCTTTTTGCTCTCCCAGCTCCTGGTCCCACTGAATAAAATGAGGTTTCTTTTCCAGTCACTCTCCTTCTCTTCTTTCATCCATTCAAATGCCAGGACATGGGTCAGAGTCCTCTGCAGTGGTACCATAAGATCCCTCCCTTGGAGGGAGATGGAGAAGACCCATCTCTACCATCTAGTTGGAGACACTGATTGTTGTTATTGTTGTTTGTTTTTAATCAGAGACAGATACCCTTGAGCTAAACAATCCATGTATGATGGTTTCAATAAGATTGGCCCCATAAACTCATATATTTGCATGCTTAGTACCTGGTTGATAGCTGTCAGGGAAGGATTAAAAGGTGTGTCCTTGTTGGAGTAGGTGTGCCACTTGGGGGTGGAGTTTGAGGTTTTAAAAGCCAACACCTGCTCAGTCTTTTTCCCCCTCCCCACCCCCACCACCTGCTGCCTGAGTATAAGTAGGTAAAGCCCTCACCTACAATTTTTCTAGCATCCTATCTGCCTGCATGCCACCATGCTCCCTGCCATGATGATACCAGACTAAACTTCTGAAATTGTAAGTCAGCCCCCATTAAATGCTTTTCTTTCTATGATTGGTCATGCAATAGAACAGGAACTAAGACACCATGAGAAACTCCCTCAGTGTTTCATTTTGTCTGAGTTGCCACATGGACCTCAGAGGAGGTCATTCCCAGAGGATTCATCACACGGAGACAAGCCCAAAAAAAGGGAAGGAAAATTACCCAGATGTCGTTCACAATCTCTTTCTCCCTCTTCCCACTGCAAGAACCAGAACAAAACTCCTTTTTAGGAGCTGTATTATATTCTTTCAGCCAATAACTAAGTTAAGTGGATGAGGCAGTGAGGTACTCATGCAATGACATTTTGTGAACTAGTCCCAAAATGTTCATATTGTCACACAAATCTATACCTATGTAATAACTTTCCCCAAATAACTTCATTCTTTCTCTTTGCACTCTCAGTCTTTCACAGAATTTGCTCCACAGCAATATGATCATGTCTCAGCAAGAATAGAAAGATAGGCCAGGCACCCAGGAGGTGGAAGCCGGAAGGCCAGATGTTCAAGGTCACCCTTAGCTACATAGTGAGTTTAAGGTTAACCTGGGTTACAGGAGACCTTGTATCAGAAAAACACAAACAGACAAATAGCCAAAACAAAAACTCAAAAAGACAGACAGACAGACAGACAGACAGACAGAAAGGAGAGGGGAATAAGGAAGGTAAAGGGAAGAAAAACACTTGATAGAAATTTGAGACGGAAAATGCAATCTCCAAGTCAAGTGGTCTCTTTGGTGGCTGGCCTTGGTGGTTTTTGTTGTCCAGACCCTTTCTCTGGGCTTTACCTTGTTCCACTTTCATTTAGCCACAGGCACAACCGTGCCAAAGGCTGGGCACTAGAGTGGATGGCTGAGAATGGAGAGAACAGGAGACAATAAACATGGGAAACCACTCTCATAAAAGTCATAGATGACTTCAGTTTGATCCTGTTTCTCAACTGACTTGGAAAAACAGGCTGTGGATTGGTTTTCTTAGCTTGGAGATCATAATCCCAGCACCCTTGGATTTTTGCAAGGTTACCTGACATAATATTTGCTTGATAAAACATCTGGCAAATAGTGTGTGTGTGTGTGTGTATGAGTGGGAGAGTAATTACTACTTATACTTACAATCGTTAAGAATGAAACAAAAAATGAGATAAACCATGTACAGGTTAGACCTTGTCTTAGTTAGGGTTCCTATTGCTGCCATGAAACACGTAGCCAAAAGCAAGCTGAGGAGGAAAAGGTTTATCTGGCTTACACTTCCATGTTGTAGTCCATCACTGAAGGAAACCAGGACAGGAATTCAAATGGGGGCAGGAACCTAGAGGCAGGAGCTGATGAAGAGATCATGGAAGAATGCCACTTACTGGCTTGCTCATCATGGCTTGCTCAGCCTGCTTTCATATAGAACTCAGGACCACCAGGCCAGGGATGGTCCCACCCACAATGGGCTGGACCATCCCCTGCTGATCGATAATTAAGAAAATATCCTACATCTGGATCTCATAGAGGCCTTTTCTCAATCAAGGTTCCATCCTTTCAAATGACTCTACTTGTGTAGAGCTGACATAAAACTAGCCAGCATAGATTTTTTTTATCCCTAAGAAAATGTGAAGCAGAGGCATGTAATCACTATGCCTGCAGTGTCCTGAATCTAGATGTACAGCACTTCATTGTATACATTTCCTCTGTGCAACCTCACAGGCGAAGCCCTATTTACACTCTGAAACACTGTGTTTCTATATCCTGGTCACTTTGGGGTCCATAAGTTCCTGAAATATTTTAGCAAACAGCATCCAGTGCAACTCAATTTAACCCCACTCAAAAGATGTTTGTGGACATTTCTAGAAGAGTGGAGTACTAGACTGTGGGAAGCAGAAGTGAACATCAGGGCTAACACATGGAAGAGACAAAACCAGATTGCTATTAGGATGCAGAGTTCCGTGTCTAGGGACCTTGACTGTGAGCTCTTCCCTGTAGCTTCCTTCAAGATTGATCAGTAGCTGAACTTTTTGACGTGTGTATTTCCCCAGTATAAACGGGAGATAAGAGAATGTATTCTTCAAATGCTGCTATGAGGACTGAAGACAAGAGCGGAGGCAAGGAAGATGTTTAGCACAGAGGGCATAAGTTCAACTCAGACTACTTGAAAGGTTGGACAAGTGTACTGAGTCTCTTAAAAAGACAGGGCAATTTGAGGGAACATGGTGGCATTGACTTCGCCTCCTTAGGCATCCTCATAGAAGCCACTTGCTTTCACTGTTGTGTCTAGATTTAATTGTCAACTTGATTGTATTAATAAGGCCTAGAACATGATTGAGGCACGTCCTTAGGTGAGTCTGTGGAGGCGTTGCCAGAGAGGATGAAGTAGGAGGTGACTCCCCTACCCTTGAAAGTGAGTGTACTGGCTGGGGTCTTGAAGTGAATAAAGGAGAAAGAAGAACTGGGGCTAACCAAAAGTTGTGAGTGGTGCGGGTGCTGAGAACTGAACCCAAGTCCTCTGCATGAGCAACCGGTGCCAGTGCCAGTGCCCGTGCCCGTGCCAGTGCTGGTGCCATTAATGGCTGAGCCACAATCATCACATTTAAAACAAAATCTCCCTGGGTTACATGCACATTCACATTCAAGAGTCATCTTTCTGCGAGCCTTGGGGGTGGGAGATGGAAAAAGAGAAGGGACAAGCAGTGCTGTGGTTCAGGAATGAAGGTGGGGTTCCCCCCGCCCCAAAATTTTGGTTTGTTTGGATCAGTCACAGAGCTCATCATAAACAATGAGGAGGAAAAAAAAAAAAAAGAGTGAGAGGTTGTCTTCACTCAGATTGCTGTAAAGCAGTCCTGCAGTAACTGCTCTCTGGAATAGTATTTCCCCAGTCTGTGGTTGATGAGGCCACTGGATCTCACATTGTTCCTGGGATAAGCCTGCCAGGTGTATGGCAAGAAAACCTGGCCAGAGCAGCAGTCTCTGGAGAGGCTACATTCTTTCCCAGGTCTACGTAGCTCAGTCGATATCCCAAAGACTTCTAATGAGGAGACAGAGTTTAGGAACTCTCTGCTATCAATTAGTTACCCATTAGGTCAACTTGTACCTCTTGATGGCTGGGCTGACTGCATGGAATGGCAAGCTGACACTTTTGCTATTACAAAACCAAATTAGAGGTGGCCTAATAATGCCAGCCAAAGTGGAGTCTGGTTTTCTTACCTGTTGTCCTGGTGTTTTGTTTACCCTGGAAACATGGGTCCTACATTTTCTTCCTTATTTCATGCTTATTAAGGAGCTTAGCCTGTAAGCCTAAGTTATCACCTTCTCAGTGTAACCCAGATCTCAGTCCTATCTGTTTTGGTGTAAAAGCTTGGGGGTGGAGCTCAAGAGTAGAGTGCTTGCCTAGCATGTAGAAGGCCCCGATTTGACTCAGCACGCAAACAGAACAAAATCTAGAAGCTGAGGATCAGAAAAGGAAGAAGAGACTTTATTTCCCAAAGCTAGTTTCTTGGCTAGGCAGATGGCTCTGTTGGTAAGGTGCTTGCCATGCAAGAACGAGGACCAGAGTCTAATCCTAGAACTTGTGTGAAAAAAATAAACCAAACCAAACAAACAAACTGGACATGGTAGCACAGGCCTGATCTTAACACTGAAGGAGCAGGGGGCTGGGAGAGGTGGGAACAGGAAGATCTCTGATACTCGATACTCGCTGGCCAACCTGTTTTGTCTGCCTAATCTGTGAGTTTTGGGCCAGTGGGAAGCTGTTTCAAAAAGGCAGACAGCATGTAAGGATGACCTTCATAGGCATGGACGTCATCATATGTGTGAACCAACACACACACACACACACACACACACACATACACACACATGCACACTCGTGAGTACTGTTCTCTTGGGAAGTCTTGATGCAATTATAGACAGGGCACCTCCTTAGCAGCAGATACTTTGCAGTGACCTCTGTAGGTCAGAATGACAGCCTTTATTTTTTAAAATGTGTAGCCCAGGCTGGCTTTGATCAGAAGATCCTCCTGCCTCTGTCTCCTTCAGCAAATCCTACTGGCGTACACCACCACAACTGACAACTGTCTTTATTTTACACACACACACAGACAGACACACAGACACGACATACACATACATACACACACACACACACACACAGAGAGAGAGAGAGAGAGAGAGAGAGAGAGAGAGAGAGAGAGAGAGAGAGAGAGTTGGTAAAGCTGTTTTGTCTAACATTCCTTAGCTTCTGGGCTTTGCTCTTTTTACCCAGTGAAATTCACTGAAGTGAATGGTACAGGACAGAACATGAGAAGAATCCCTGTGCAAGAGGGGTGCTTCCTGGGTGGGAGCACTAATCGCAGAGATGCTCTCGGAAGTCCAGTTTGGGAGGCGCTGTACATGGTGATTTCTAACGTGGGCTATTCATGCCCTTGCCCATCTCCATAGTGGATTTTAGAAATCAGGATTTGACATCTTTAAACGTCTGGACATTTGGATGAGCTAAGAAAGAAGGTCTTTTTTCAGCTGTATGCAATGTTCCTTGGAGCAAAACTAGAGGGATCTCTCTCTCTCTCTCTCTCTCTCTCTCTCTCTCTCTCTC
>NW_021604657.1:3397150-3415818 GCF_004785775.1 Grammomys surdaster
CTCCACCCTACCCTTGCCTTTTTAAAAATTTTTATTTTTAAATGAACTTATTCTGAATTGAGAGCATGTTTCCATGGTTCTACTAAGTTTTTCCTTATTTTTGTAGTACTGGGAAGTGAACACAATATGTGTTCACTTTGTATGTGCTAGGCAAGAACTCCACCGAGCTGTATCCTCAAAGCCTTAGGTTAAATGTAATTAAATCCTAAATGCTGACGCATTTGGTGACTGAGGTCAGAAAAGTATGGTAACCCTCCAGGTGTGGCGCCCTGGTCTTGGGAGGATCCTTCTCCCATTGAGAAGCCCCAGACTCTTACTTTCTTCATACTAGCTGAGAGTGGAAGTCTTCCTTCATTCCCCCAATGTCACCACAGTTCTGTCTGACAACTCTCCTCTTTCATTGAACACCTGTTTTTACTTCTGTGACAGGGACATCAGGACCTGAAGGTCACAGGGATGCTTTCTCACTTCATTC
This sequence comes from Grammomys surdaster, assembly GCF_004785775.1. Classification (NCBI taxonomy): domain Eukaryota; kingdom Metazoa; phylum Chordata; class Mammalia; order Rodentia; family Muridae; genus Grammomys; species Grammomys surdaster. Next base: position 3,397,626 of record NW_021604657.1, read on the forward strand.
TTTCAGGATTCTAGTTCAAGTTTGCCAGCGGCAGGCAGCTTTAGAAGGAGCATGCGCAATCTGAACATCCAAATCTCCTTTCAGATGGAATTGATTTCTTCTCTCCATGAGTGAGTGAGTGAATGAAAAAAATTTTTTTCTTTAAACTTGGTTATAGGTAGGTATTGTGCTGTGATGCAGTTTTCCTAAGTATAAGGAATAGAATATGTATGTAGGTATTCATGTATGTTTATATGTGCATGTATGTATGTGTGTGTATGCATGTACGTACGTATGTATGTATGTGTATTGTGTGTATGTATGTGTATGTATGTATGTGTGTATGTATGTGTGTGTATATATATGTATGTGTGTATGCATGTATGTATGTATGTATGTGTGTAAGTATGTATTTATGTATGTGTGTATATGTGTGTGTATGTATGTATGTGTGTGTATGTATGTATGTATGTGTGTGTATGTGTGTATGTATCTATGTATATGTATGTGTGTATGTGTGTGTATGTATGTGTGTGTGTGTGTGTATATATGTATGTATGTATGTATATCTTGAAGGCTCTGGGATAAGCTCACAGAATGTTTGTTGAATGAAAATCCATCAGATAACGTGCATAGGCAGTTTGATAACCTGTTCCACCATAGTTAAAATGTCAATCAAAACAAGCATGGAAACACAAAAATGCTTGCTGACCTGTCTTTGGTAATCTCAGACCCAGAATATATCTTTCTGAGTGGCTTCTTCTCTTAATTCTTGTAGTTATACTCTATATTAAAATCTCTGTTAATAGCTCCATTTTAAAAAAGAAAAAACATTTTCAGTGGGCGGTGGTGAGGATGGAGCTCAGCTGGTGGGATACTTGCCTGGCTCGTACAAAGTGCTCGATTCCACCCCCCTTACCACAAAACTGGGTGTGATGGTACACACCTGTAATTCTAGCACTCGGAGTCAAAGTTGAGAGGATCACTGTTGGGAGCCGACCCCTAGCAGAAAGCGGCTATCATCTTTGCAGCCGTCTCAGGCCATATACCCCGACAAGAGACTTGTTTTCTACAGCCCACAACAGCTGAGCACACTCTGATAAACATCTTGTTTTGCTCACATATCTTGTTTTGCTGTTTAGTGCCCCCAGCTGCAAGGCGCATGTGGTATTCACGATGCAAGGCACTATTCACGATGCAAGTCACGTGACATAGTACCTTCAGCTGTGTGCCCCTGCTTGTCCACAAGGGCAAGGCATGTGGTAAAGTGTATAAATACCCAGGAATTCCTTTCAATAAAAGAAGAGACTTGATCAGACTCTGTCTTGTCTCCATTTTTTGCATCTCTTTCCCCTCCATCCCCACTCTCTCTCTTGCCAGACCCTGACCTGCGGACCGGAGCAGCAGCTTGGGCTGGGGCAGATCACAAGTTTAAAGCCACCTTTAATAAACTTCTTTCATATGGAATTAGACAAATCCCAGTTCCGTATGGAATCTGTGGGACGTGAGACCCTGATTTGAACATCAATAGCAATTATAATGACCAAACACGGAGACTCAAGAAGAACTGAAATATAGGATCCACTCAGACTGCAGAGATCAAAAGAATCCATATATGCTGATTAAACCGGAAAACACTTGCACTGGGCCAAAGGGAGAAAGTGATGATGATAACGATGATGATAACGTTGATAGCTAAGTCTATTGAGCATCTGTCTGCTGGTTTTAAGTTCTTCAAATATGTTACTTCATATAATGGCCAGGAAACCCTGGAGAATGTTTCAATCCCAATTTTATAGATGAAGAAACTAAGGTCGGTGAGGTTAAATAGCTCTCAGGGGTCATGTAGCCCAAAGATTTAGGCTTGAAACATACATTGGAGTGGCAGACAGTTGGTGAGTTTAGTTCATGTTTACAAACAGCCTCCCCAGGGAGTTACTTCTCTCACTTTATACACGAAGAAACCTGAGACCCAGGAAGGATTCTCTATAATCTCTTTAGGCAAAGATTCCCAGCTGAGTTTAGTGGCACATACCTGTAATCCTAGCTCTTAGGAGACTGAGGAAGAAAGATCTTTGTGAGTTCAAGACCAGCCTGGGATACTATCTTCTACAAGCAATCAAATAAAAGCAGAGAGTTTCATCTGAACCTCAGTAGACATCTGGTGTGCTGACTGACACAAGCTCAGGTCATCAAAGAAGAGAGAAACTCAATAGCAAAATGTCCCTATGAGACTCATATAGGCAAGCCTACAGGGTGTTTTCTTGATTAATGAATGATTAGTGTGGGAGGGACTAGGCCACTGTGGGTGGTGCCATGCATGGGTTGGTAGTTCTGGGCTGTATAAGAAAGGAAAGTGAACCAACCAGGGGTTCATTCCCTGACTGCTCTTTGTGATGGATTGGAAGCTGTAAGATGAAATAGACCCTTTCTTCCCCAAGTTCCTTTTGGCTGTGGTGTTTATGGCTGTAATCGAAAGCAAACTAGGACACGTGGTAAGGACATTTCCCTCCAAGGCCGGTACACTGGGTTCCCATCTGCTTCACCACTGGGGATGGGATGAATCTAGGCAAGCTGCTTAGGATAATTCTGGTAATGACAAATGCCTTGAAGGAAACCCAGAAAAGTCAGACTTGTTACACTGTGGTATGGGCTGGGGTGAGGGTTGAGCCAGTGAGGTCCCTAGACTCATTCCTAAGATCCATGTTTTAAAATATGAGGCACAATGGTACATGCTTACAGAGCCAGAGCTGGGTATGCAGATTCACTCAGGAGATCTGGGGCTTGCTGTCCAGTCTGCTGAGCCTACACGCCAATCTCCAGGCCAATCTGAGACCCTGTCTCTAAAAAAATGGGGAAGGCACCTGAGGAAATACAATGCTTTGTCTTCTGGCTCAGACAGCATCCATCAGCATGAACACATGCACACATGTACACCACACACACACTGAGCAAGAGAGAGCGAGTGAGCAAGAGCCCTGCCAGTCGTACCGACAAGAATATCCTAGCTGACAGGTAGAATTTTCAATGAGCAGAGAAATTCTAGTGGCTGGCACATGGAGACAGAGGAGAACAGGAGAGCAGACCATTGTAGAATTCATGCCTTCCCCTGAACACTATGACAATGGCTGCAGACATGAAAATGACTCAAATGGGGCTGGTGAGATGGCTCAGAGGTTAAGAGCACCGACTACTCTTCAGGAGGTCATGAGTTCAAATCCCAGCAACCCCATGGTAGCTTACAACCATCCATAATGAGATCTGACACCCTCATATGGGTGTCTGAAGGCAGATACAGTTGGGTCGGAAAGAGCAGGGGCCTGGCATTAGAGAGGAGCCCGGAGTGAATGGAGCCCAGAACGAGCAGGGCACAAGAGGAGAAGGGAAGGAGAAACAAAAGAGAGAAAGAGAGAAAGAAAGAAAGAAAAAGAAAGAAAGAAAGAAAGAAAGAAAGAAAGAAAGAAGGAAAAAGAGAGAGAAAATGACACAAATGTTGGGTTTCTGAAACTGCCTTTCTGAATCAGGCAGCATTTCAGAAGAGGAGAAAAGAAAGGTAGAAGAAAAGAAGTAGGTTTGATAGTGGGGTTTTTCCCAAAGTGTGGGGTGGCTGCTCCTTCTCCACCCCAATACGCTTGTTATCATGACAACACACTAATACAATTATTAAAATCATTATTACCATTGTTTACCAATTTACACAAGCACTTTACCAACTGCAAGGCTCTCATTGCTGTATAAAGGAGCCTCCATTAATGAGCAGGGAGTTGGGCGCTGTCAGCTGGTGCTTTGATGTGTTAATTGCAAATCATTCTAATCTTATTATTAAAGAACAACTTCTGGCAGGTGGTGAGCCTGACTGTAAATACCGTATGTACTGGAAACTGATCTGCCTCCCTCCGTGGATTTGGAGCAATCTTGCAATCTCTGCTTTTACAGCCGTTTATGAAGCAGCTACTGTGTTCTATGCACCTCAGCAGGCCTAGGGGCCAGAGATGATACTGAATATGTGGTCTCAGCGGTCAAATCTCAGTGTCTAGCTGAGAATATGAAAGGAGTAGGGAATAGGATTTGAAGTGGGACATGACTTTGTGTTCTTCAGGACATTGAATTACTGTATGCCATTCAGCTGCAGCTTGGTTATCAAACAGAGATAGTAACAGAGGCAGGATAACAAGAGTTTACATACTTAGACTCCGGAAACAGATAGGGTTCTGGCAGTTCTCAGCTGTGTGATCCCAGATGCTGGTTTTAACCTCTCTGCACCTCAGTTCCTTGTGTGGGAAGGAGAGTGATAATTCCTGTTTCAGTGAAATTGCTATGACATTTAGATGAGTTAACAGTATAAATAGCTAAAAAACAGGGCCTGGTTAAAAAAAAAACCGAAAGGTTTGGGGGCTGTGCAGATTGCTCAGTCAGGTAAACACAGTATAAGGACCTAAGGGCGGATCCCCAGCATATACAAAGTCAGGTGTGGAGCAAATGGGATGGCTCAAGAGGTAAAGAAGCTTGCTGCCAAGCCTGACAACCTAAGATCAATCCCCCATCCCCACATGGCAGAACTTACTCTCTGGAAGTTCTCCTCTGAACTGGAAGGAAGTTCTCTCCACCCCTATGACACACAACATACATACATACATACATACATACATACATACGTACATACATACATACATACATACATACATAAATGTAATGATAATAATAAAGAAAAAGCCAGAAGTGGCATGTGCAGTTAATCGCTAAGCCAAAGAGGTAAGACAGGAGGAGTCCTGAAGCATCTTGGTCAGCCAGCCTAGAAGTGAAAGACCCTTCTTCAAAATATAAGGTAGAAAGTAATTGAAGAATTGGGCGTTACTCTCTAGTTTCTGCATATGCATGTGTGTATCTGTACACGCGCACACACACTGAAAAAGCTAAAGGCTTGATAAACAGGTAGTACCTATTTCACAGTATTGTTAACAAGGTTTAATGAAATAGCACACAAGGTTACCTACTACAGAACTGCACATGCAACATTCAGCTAACACTGTTTGCCCAGTATCACTGGTCTTGTCTTTCAAACTTTGTCACCAGGAACAGGAACTCATGTATCCTCATTCTAAAGAACAAAACCTTGTGGTTTCTGTGGTGACACACATCTGTAACCCCAGCATTCAGAATGGTGAATAAGGAAGATCTCTAATTGGAAGCCAGCCTGAGCTACATAACATGACCCTGTTAAAGAAACAAAACAAAGAAAAAAACCAAAAACACAAAACCAAAATAAGACAGAGTAATGAAAGCACCTTATCTCCTGACCCTAGCACTTAAGCCAAGGTAAGAAACAAGTATCTACAGGCTGTCAGGTTCTAGCAAGCCCTGGCCAGAGGAAGCCTCTTTGGGGAGCTTTTATTAAGCTGTGGGGTTGTCTTCCCAACTCCATCCAGTTGAACGTTGGACAAATCTTTATTGACACCTTTGCTGTCTGTAGTCCAGAGGGTACATCATTCAACAAGGCTGCAGAAATCCTATCTCCATGGAGATGACACTAGACTGTGGATGCAGACACATACAGGAGAAGATGGACAACAGTGAACAGTAATGGTGTGGATCAAGGAGGCGATGTGCAGAGAAGAGCTGGTACCCTGTGTGAGCAGCCCCCAGGCAGAGGGACTGGTTTGCATAAGTAAAGGCCAGGAAGCAATAGAGCCAGCAATGAAGGAAGAGCAAGGACCCATACTGAAGAGTGAGTTAGAGTCTGTGGGGGGATGCTGCGGATTTCTTTGAGCTGTCATGGGGTGGGTGAAGGTTTTGGCCCAGGATGGGGATCAACTCTGGCATATAGCCTATGGGACTTGTGCAGGGAGGTATGAGAACAGGGAGAGCATGTGAGGGACTGAAAGTACACCCAAACATTGGTATGGATGGAAAAGTGAAGTGGTGGAGAAGTCTGGAAGCCAGCAGGCTCTGGAGGAAGAGACCCAGGCCTTGACAGTTAAAACCTAGAGGCTCCATAAAGAGATAGGCCACCATAACTCCTAGAACTTTACCTCGGAGAGTAGACAGTACCATTTCTAGACAAGCAAGAAAGGGGGGAGAGTGGCTAGAAAGGTCTAGGATAAGAGCAAGATGAGAGAAGAGAGACAGGAGGTCAGTGAGACATACTGAGGAGATACACAGACACCTAGGAAGAGATGCCTGGAGCTCAGGGAAGGTAACTGACGCCTGGGTATGGGTACCATCATTCAAGGACACCACAGAATCTGTGGTACTAATGAAGGCTCTCTACCCCTAAGGTCAGTTTGGCCATCCTTGGACCTGTAGATTAGCTCATGTCCCATTGTCCTGGGTCCATATCCCATGGATCTGCACAGTTCCTCTTCTCTGCTTGTTGTGCATGTCCTTGGATCTCTCAAGATTCTAGTCCTCCACAGAGTCTTTTTGTGTTGTTAAGTCCCAGGCTCATTTGTGAGCAGATGTGGTCTCCCTTAACATAGCCATGGAAGCCTCACTGACAACATCATAGGCAAGGCTGTGCAGAATACCATGCAGGAAGAAGCATAGGCAAGAGCAATTCTATTTTTCTTCTCCCTTTCTCCAGAAGGAAGGCTGAACTGGCTGCCTGAGCAGAGCCATCGCCGTCATCTCAAAGCTAAGCTTTGAATTTCTTTTCCAACCACTTACAGAACACTGCACAGTAGAAAGCTGTCATCTGGGAGCCCAGCTGGCTAGCTTTGTGATCTTGGGCAAGTCACTTAACCTTTGGGAGTCACAGTCCCTTCATCTGTAAAATGAGGACATCGGTGGGATGTTGGCGATATACTCTTTGGCTCTAATGATAGGTTTTCTTAGAGCAGAGTCTTTCCTGTGCGCCTATTAAAGAAGAGAGGCAGAGGGAGGTAGGGAGAAGTGTCTGCCTGCATCACAGTGCTGCCTCCAAGAACTCCTCTAGCCCATGGGAAATTCTTCATCTTACTTTCATTGTGTTCAGACAAGGGGACTGACAGACAGGTACTTGATGAACACCTACTAAGGCCAAGCTCAAGCTGTCAGTGAATGAGAGATGACTAATGGAAGAAAGGAAGGAAGGAATTTAAAAGAAAGATAACTTACTTCCTGTTCTCATTGTTTAGTAGACCATAGCATTACTGGCCACGCAGTGTGTGCTAGCAAATAAATGTATGATAAGTATGTTGTGTGCTTACTTCTCTTTTTAAATGCCAGATGTGTCCTTTATCAATTTCAGAGAGACCTTGAATTGCAAACAACTTGTAAACTAAACAATGAGGTTTTAAAAATTATCCTGAACACATAAATTGTTACATAGTTAACATTTCAGTCCTTTTGGTTTTTGTTATTGTTTTGTTTTTTCAAGACAGGGTTTCTCTGTGTAACACAGGCTGTCTTGGAACTCACTTTGTAGACCAGGCTGGCCTCAAACTCACATTGATTGACCTGTCTCTGCCTCCTGAGTGCTGGGATTAAAGGCATGCCAGGCCACCACTTCCTGGGTTACCGTCTGTCCTTTCAAAGATGAAATGGATGATGTTCTAGGCCACAAGGCCAGCAGAGGTCAGTGAAGCTGGGGTTTGATCTTCATCATCCAACTCCAGACCTTAAGTGTTACTGTCAATTCTAAAGAGGCAAGATTAGCACACAAGACATAACTAAGTAGGTATGGCTTGTCCCCTGCAAGGCTCACTGCAATTTAAACTGTTCTTGTGATGGTGTTGGAAGATGGGATCTTTAAGAGATGTGTAGTCATGAGAGTATCATCTCATGAGAGAATTGGTCTGTGACCATGGATGTCGGTGTGTCTCCTCTTACTCTGGCTCTCTACTGATGATTTTCTTCATTATGAAGACGCAAGAAGACAATTGCCAAATGCTGATGATTTCCCCCAGAGATGTCAGCCAATACATTTCTACTTTATAAAAGCTACCCAGGCACAAGGATTCTGTTATTGTAGTACACAGTGGTCTAAGACAGTAGGATAGGGTAGAATATGGCATTGGATGGATTCATGGAATTTCTCCTGAGTTTTTATTATATACGAAGGTCTGGGTCTGACAAATACCATCTCAGGAACATAGACAATTGTGATCATTATAATGGGTACAAATGGAATTCAGTGTGTGCTGAGGAAGGCTGGGGAGATATCTGGAGTGGGCTTGGATATGATATTTGAAACTTCATAAAATATTTGGCTGGGAGATGCTTTCCAGGCTGATGATAGTTCAAGGAAGGAAAGCACAGAAGCAGGAAGCAAGCTGGTGGGTAAAGTGATGGGGACCCATGTTGGAGATAGAATTACGGATCTCCAAGGAAAATAGGTATCAGATAAAGCATTTGACAGAAATGACTCTCGAATGGGTGGGTAAGGACTCATATGAGATCTACTACATGGTATTCAACATTATAGTGTGTTTTTTTATTACATGATGGCCCATTTTCCATGGAGTTTAGAGGTAGGTATGTGTGTGTGCATGTATATGTGTGCATGTGTATGTTATGGCAATTCCAAGAATAGAGGCCATATGATTGGTATCTGTCTTCACACTGTTCGTCATAGCTCTTGCTTTGTTTTTAATAATTTATTTATTTTAAATTTATGCATATGTGTGTAAGCCAACAAGAGTTTACATCTACTGTGTGCGTGTGGGATTCAGTGACAGTCACATGAGGCAGTCAGATCTTCTAGAACAGAAACTGCAGGTGGCTGAGTGCTGCCATGTGAGTGTTGGAAATGGAACCTGGGTTTTCTGAAAGAGTAGTAAATACTCCTAAGTGCTGAGCCATCTCTTAATCCCCACCCACTGATTCTTAATGTTTCTTTAAAGTTTAAAGAAAAATGTCTTCCAAGCTGGGCAGTGGTCATGCATACCTTTCATTCTAGCACTTGGACCCAGGGGCCGGCAAATCTCTGAGTTCTAGGCCAGCCTGGGCTGCAGAGCAAGTTCTCAGACAGCCAGGCTACACAGAAAAGCCCTGTCTTAGAAATAAAACTTCCAAAATGTTCATATTGCTGACTGAAGCAGTCCATTATGTGTCTCTTAGTGTACTGCAAAGAAACTATCAGATATGTAGAGAAAGCTTTGAACCATGGATACCTATCATAAAAATATTTGCATCAAAATAATTATTAGAAGAACTGGTTACTGTATCACATACCTATAATCCCGCTGCTCAGGAGGCTGAACCAGGAGGATTGCTACATCTCTGAGGCCAACTTGGTCTACACAGGGAGCACAGGCCAGTTTCATACATATGAAATCCTGTCTTAAAAAAAAAAAAAAAGAAAGAAAGAAATGAAGACAGCTCAGCCAGTAAAGAAACTATGTTGCAGAAGCCTGATGACCAAAGCTCCATTTCTGGAACCCACCTTAGGCGGAAGAAGAACACTAACTCCACAGAAGTTGTTTTCTGAGGTTCACATGTACAACTGGTATCCATACATCACCCTCCACCTCCCTCCCTTTCTCCCCCCCCCCACTGATAATGAATTATTCAAATCAAAGCAAAACCTGGAAGGTGGTACTTAATCATATTATTGCCATTTTATGCTCCTGTAGACATGACTAGTGAAATCTGATGTAGTTTTTAAACAGTGTGTTTATTATGGCTTATGTGCAATCATATGAAAATACTCTTAGGATATTCTAGCAAGTCAAAATATGCCAGGGTTTATGGAATAGGAGAAATTCTTGGTCAAGCATACATCTGACAAGAGATTAGTACACTCTAGAATATATAAAGAACTTAAAGACAGCTCCAAAACAAGCAAACAAACAAGCAAACAATCAAACACAAAACTAAACCCAATTTGTCCAATTAACAGATGGGTAAATGAATTGAGCAGACAATTCGCAAAATAAGAAATCCAAATTGTCAATAAATACAATACAAATCAACAACAACAAAAAGTTGAGCATCTTTAACCAATGAGAATGGCTACCATCAAGGAGACAAACTGGAGTCTGGCTGTCAGTATCGTGGGCCATTCTTGCAATGTCAGCAATCAGGAGGCTGAGGCAAGAGGATCAGAAGTCTGAGACCATCTTGGGCTACATGGTAAGTTGTAGGCTAGCTGGATAGCCTGGGTTACATAGGGAGATCTTATTTAAAAAACAGACAAAATAAATAAATGAATAGATAGATAGATGACAAAAAATACTGATACAGGTGAAAGGAAGTGGCAAATTAATAATTCATATTCACTCTGTGGGGCAGAGTATAAATAGATTTAGCCACTCTTATTATCAGTGTGAAGATTCTTCCAAAAACTAAAAATGGAACTGATGTGTGACCCAGCTATACCCCAAACCCATTCTAAGTCAGCATACCACAGAGACATCTGCATGGCCATGTTTATTGTTGTACAAGAACCAAGACACAAGACTGTTGCATGTAGTTTTTCCTATCCTGCCTAAGCTCCAGGAATGGATTGTGCTACCAGGCCCTATCTAGAGCATATTGCATCCGCAGATCACATACACACACACACACACACACACACACACACACACACACACACACACACACACGTTTGTTCAATTTCAATTTGCCTTATCGGCTCAACTGCTGGCTGCCCCCAATCTACCTTGGCTACTGTGCCCTTCCCAGCACTCCCAGCTCAGTACCCTAAATCTTCACTCAGTTTCAGCTACTCAGTTACCTTCAGTTCCAGCTCAACACCCCAACCTCCCACCTGTAGAAGTGACCTGTAGTCTCTCCACCCAATCACGGCTGACTGGTTGGCTTTTCTCCCTCCGAAGCATGGTAAACTATCCTTTCCTCCCTCTCCTGGGTCTGCTAGCTTGCCTGCAGGGAAACTGGAGGTCCCTCCTATTCCTTCTGCCCAGCAATTGGCCCGTGGCATCTTTATTGATAGATCAAGAACCAATTGGGAAACAGGACCTTAGCATCAGAACCAGCCTAGATAGCAATCAATAGAAGACTGTATAAAGAGAATTTGGTACCTATATATACAATAAAGTTGTATTTATTTGCAAAGAAAAATAGAGTTCTGTATTTTGCAGGAGAATATATAGAACTGTTAATCATTCTATTAAGAGAACTAAGTTGCATTCAGAAAAGTAAATATTGTGTGCTTTCTCTTCGCTGAAACGGTACTAACATAAAGTCAGAGCAGGCACTAATTAGGAGAAGAAAGAGGACCAGCAGGAAGGGATAGAAGAGATATGGAAGGCAATGGGAAGTGTATATTACAATGAAAGAATGATACAGAAAGACTAAAATAAGAGATAGATATGAAAGTCTTATAGGGCATTATTTTGTATACTCACTAAAAGACATGAGTAGAATTAAAAAGTAAGTATCAGGAAAAAGATTCGACATGCACAGTAAGAAATGACAATCACAAATGACTGCAGCTGTGTAAGAACAAATTCACAGAAGTTGGTCACACACAGAAAACACTACATTAGCCAGTGCTTATTTTTAAATTGACTATTATTTTCTTTTCCTTAAAAAAGATGGGGAAAAGCCCTACCTTTGAAAATGGGTGTGCCTGACTTTTATAATAGACCAAACAAAACTCATATAAAGTTCAAAGCTGGCTGTTATTTTTGTCACTGAAGACAGAGCAGGAAAGTGCCCATGCATTGTGTGTGTATGTGTGTGTGGGGGGGAGCTAGGGAGGGAGGTGCGTTAGTGGATTCCAAGAGAAACAAGTCGGATGGTGATGAAAGGGGGTCCCTTACTCAGCGGTTCCTGTGTCTTCTCTAAAGCTATCTGGAAAGGTGGCTAGGGAAAAAATGTTGGGGAAACATCAATTTCTAGCAGTTTAGGGGCTCTGGTGCACTCGGCAGTCAACAGTGGCTTTGATCTGGTTAACCTCTCCAGGGTCAGGCTGCTCTGACCGAACTGCACTCTCATCCCAGAGGTGCAGCCGGGTCAGTGCTCCTATTGTTTTATAGCCTACATTAACTCCCAGGCCAAAAACCAGGCTGGACTCCTCTCCACAGCACCGCGTCCCTTCAGCCTGAGCTCACCAGCTTTGTTTCCTTCCCCTGGCTCCATCTGTGCCCGCTCAGGGGAAAACACTTGCCTCTGTTTCCTCACACCAAGGCTCCCTCCTTTTCCAGTTCATAAGCATGTTGTTACTTTGATTGGGGGGGGAGGATTTGGGACTTTGATCTTTCTTACCTAGAGTCTAGCTTCCAAGCTGCCATTGTGGTTAGCCAGACACCTAGAAGTGTGCCATGGGAACGGTAGAGTCGTAGTCTGGAAGTACTTAACTACCCAAGTTTTGATAGCCTGTTATGATTGGTTTCATGGGAGGTATTTAAGTTCCTCTTTTGATTAAAAGCTTCGAGTGAGTCTTCCTGCCTCCTCCACACTCAAAACCTAAGAGTCTTTTTGGAAGGAATGAAGGACTTTACTTAAAAACTTCCACTCTCTCCTGGGTCACTCAGGTACCTGGCCTGTCTGCGTCTCTCCCATTTTCTCTGGATCCTTCCCAGGACTGTAGCCTCCCGACACCTTGCCCTCTAAAGCAGCAGTACTCAACCTGTGGGTCATGATTCCTTGGGGTGGGGGTTGTCAGATGACTCTTTCACTGCTCACCCAAGACCATCAAAGATATAGATATTTACAATTCATAACAGTAGCAGAATTACAGTTATGATGTAGCAACTAAAATAACTCTTTGGTTGGGGTCCCCACAACATGAGGAACTATATTAAAGTGTTGCAGTTCTGGGGAGGTTGAGAAGCAGTGCTCTACAGGAACATCCAGATCTCTGTTCTCCACCACATGCTGTCCCCAGTAACTCTTTTATGTAGTAGTCCTTCCCTTCCTACAGCACAGGACTTTTTTCTCTGACAAGGCCTCTGCGATTGCCTGCACTTGTAACCACTTGCCCTCATAGCTGTAGTGAAGGCACATGCCATATCTTCACTGTCAGATAAGTACCATGATCTCAATAGGGTCAAAAACATGGAATCTTTCCTCATTTTGAGCCAATTACAGTAGACTTCTAATATTTTCAAAAGGTATTTTAGAAGCTGCCCAGATGGTTCAACAGATAAGAACAGTGGTTGCTGTTCTAGATGACCCAGGTTAAATTCCCAGCACCTATAAATAAGGTGAGTCATAACTGTCTGTAACTCCAGTTCCAAGGAACCAGATGTATCTTCTGACCAATGAACACCAGGTATGGATGTGATACATAGATATACATGTAGGCAAAACAACCACATATATAAAATAATTCAGAAAAGGAGGAGAGGGGAGGGAAGAAAAGTTATAGCCTAGACAGGAACTGATAAGTCAAGATCTAGGGAAGAATGAAGAGACAGAGATACTAGAAAGATCTTGGTGAGGTGGGGTTTTTTTTGTTGTTGTTGCTGTTTTTGTTTGTTTGGTTGGTTTTTTTTTTTTTTTTTTTCTGAGACAGGGTTTCTCTGTGTAGTCTTAGCTGTCCTGGAACTCAATCCATAGACCAGGCTTGTCTTGAACTCAGAACTCAAAGACTTGCCTGCCTCTAGCTCTCAAGTGTTGGGATTAAACATGTGTACCACTATCACCCATCTCGGTGAGTTTTTAAGACCAATGAAAGACTCAATGCATTTGTCCTTTTAGTTTAGTTTAGTTTTTGAGACAGGATGTCTTCTTCCAAGATGGGGAGCACCAAATAGGAATCAAAGCAAGTTCCTGGTCAGCCTGGGACATTACGATGTGTGCGCCAAGATACACAATTTATATGGTGCTGAAGATCCAGCCCAGAGCTTCACTCATCCTAAAGAAGTGCTCTACCAACGAAGCTACATGCCCAGCTCTGTTTCCTAGATTATCCAAAGAGGAGTGGAGTAGTTGCCTGGGGTTTGCTCCGTCATCGCTAATGCTAAGAACACAACACATACAGGAAATCACAAGCTTCTTCCAGAAGGTTAGCGGCAGGTAGACTCTAAGCATGTTGAATTCCACCTAAAGAAAGCTGCACCCTAAAGCCAAGGCTGAACTTATTGAGACGGATGTAAATGGTCACAAGAAATTGATTAGGCAACCGTGAGTAGTTTGGGAGCTTCAGTCCACTTCCTCCAATAGAAATCCCAGTTAGTGGCTACGGGGAATTCCACTGAAGCATTAAACAGCAGCCAAATACAGCCTCTTTGTCTGCTCTAGATTACAGTATTGACATTTGTCTCTGGACCGCTTCAGAAAATCTGGGTTTGCCTATAGGCAGCCAGCCAGATCTGTTGCTGCCCTGTGCCAATGCTCTAGGAATCTACCTAGAGTTCCCTCTGCAGAGTTCCCTCTGCGGTGGGTGGAGCCACAGGGCCTCTGTTTCCCATTTTGGCCCCCATTTACTATGATCCAAAAAGGTTTCCATCTCTGTGCTTATCCACTTATGTATTTTTGTCATTTGCAATCTATAAATAATGAGTTGTCAGCCAGTGAGTTGTTTTCATGTATTCATTCCACGAAGGCTTTGCTAAAACACTTGGAACTCTGTTAAGTTTTAAAAGGAGATAAGAAGTGAATACAGGGTGGTCTCTGCCAGGAGGAAAAATATTTTTGTGTGGTCAATGATGGGATGGTCGCCTGGGAAGTTTTCAGATGAGGAAGTCAAAACACTTCTCTAGGGTGTCCTTGGAAGGGCCAGGACTGTGTATGCAAATGGTCAAAGAAGACTCTGGATCTGATGGAGAGCATTACCCTTGAGGTCTCTGGAAGGTTGAAGAAAAAAATTAACTGGTGAAGTAAAGATAGGGAGAGAATTGTGCTTGAAGTTATAATGATAGTAGACTATGGAACGACCTTGGCATTAAGGAAGGGGTCGGGGTATAGATGAAGGAGGCTTCAACCCTTGATTGAGTATTGCATTTTGGCACAAGGATTGTCCAGTCTATTAGCATGGTCTCTGAGCTGTACTCATCTACTGTTTCCTGGGGATGTGAACACATTGACCATCCTCTCTTTTGACAGGCTATCCCAGGATGTCATTTACAAATGTCCCAGCAAAATATCAAATGTCACCGTCCTCCCAAATGCTTTGTATTATCTGCAAATACATTTTGAGAACATTACTGCCTCCAAATTGTCCTTGTGTTCTCTTGGGTGGCATCCCCTCCCCAACCGCCTGCCCCGGATGTGTGGATAGATACTTCTGAATGTGCTGTCTGGGATCTGTGTAGAAAGATAATTATTTGCCTTTCTCGTAAGGGAAAGCTAATTATTAGAAAGGATCCCAGCATAATTACACAGTTAGGCTCAGTGTCTTTGTACATATTGCTTCCTGGCAAAGATGTCCCGGTTAGCTTGGAGCCATTGTTGGGGGAAGGGACTGCCATTTCTGATTGTCCCTTGCATTCTCACTCTTTTGCCTGCCCCTGATTGAAGGATCACTCCTTGGGTGTAGGTAGGTGGAGTCAAATTATAATGATTAGGAAAGGGAGACTGTCTTACAGGTCACCCCTGGAAGACCACACTTTCCCCTTCCAAATCCTCAGAATGCGATGCAATCTACCTACGATGCCAATGGTCTCTCTTTACTTGTGGAACTTTGTATAGAACTTGGGTCTCTGGCTGAACAGCTGACCCTTTCCCTCATGAGGAAAGAAATGAAAAATCTGCTTTCTGGAGGGGCTGGGCCAATCCAGTGAGTATATTTCTACATTTATTCTGTTAAGGATGGAAGAGTAAGAAGATGGTAGGATCAAGGTGATGGTCTCCACTGGAGGTAGTACTCCCAGCTGTGTGGGGGTGGGATGGGGATGGAGTTGGAGAGGCATCACTAGAGGTGCTTCATAGCATGGAGAGTCAGTCCTTGTCTAAGCACAAACCATGACTAACTCTAACAGATAGGCAAAGAGATGCTGATGACTACCTCCTAGCTTTGATGCCTTGGTGGCTTTCTCTGTGAGGAGAAATGGGCCAAGAGAAGAAGGTGAGGGCTAAATGGAACCATGTTTTGAGAAGTGAGCCAAAGGTGAACAGGCGGCACATGGGTTATTGTGTTGAATTGGCAGTGACTATTGACCACATTATGTAACACCTTTGGCTCTTTCTTCCCTGGGGAGAGCAGACACTGAACCAGAGATTTGGAACATGTCTTCCTGTTTTGATACTGTGTGGAATCTTTAAAGTGTATTTATTTTGTGTATGTGAATGCATGTTTGTGTGGGTGCATGTATATATATGTGCATGTACATATATATGCATGTGTGTATGGAGGTCAAAAGTCAATATTGGGGGGTCTTTCTCCATTCCTTTCCACCTCTATTTTATATTACATTTATATTCTCTCTCTCTCTCTCTCTCTCTCTCTCTCTCTCTCTCTCTCTCTCTCTCTCTGTGTGTGTGTGTGTGTGTATTAAAGTCAGATGATAATCTGGGGGAGTCAGTTCCATCATGAGAGTCCTTGGGACCAAATTCAGGTTGTTAGCAAATGCCTTATGCCCACACTTTTTAAGACAAGATCTCTCATTGATTCTGTATTTAACAGATCCAGTTAGACTAGCTGGCCAGTCAGCTCAGGGATCCTCCTGTCTGTCTGTGATGACTTTTTAAATAAGTACTGCTGATCCAAATCCAGGTTTTCATTCTTTCAAGGAAATTGCTTTACTGCTGGAATAATCTTCATAGTACCTCATGTATTTATTTTATGAGATAAGATCTCTATAGCCCAAGTTGTTGTTCTCTTTGCTGTGTAGCTAAGTACAGCCTTGAACTTCTGATATTCCTACATGGACCTCGGAAGTTCTTGGATTTGGGGCATGTACTATCACATCTAGTTTGAGTGGTGCTGGGGTTTGAACCCAGTGCTTTGTGTACATCATGCAAGCATTCTACCAGCCGAGCTCTGAAGTATACTTACTGCTGTTTTCTCAAATCAATAATCTTAAATCATTTATTCCCTTTGACCTAGTGTTTCTACTTCAGAAAATTTTCCGAGGGGAAATAGATACATAAACAAGTATCTATGTTACAGTATTGTTTATATATTATGGGAAAATTGGAAACAAGATAAAGATCCAAGAATGGGGAATTCACGCTGCTATATCCTCATAATAGATGTTTTTTATACAAATTGAAAGGATGTTTATGGAATCTATTAAAAACACAGGGAAATGGTTATGTTTTATTAAGGAGAAATGACAGGATATAAAATTGGCCATTTAATTACAATTGTGAAGACAATGTAAAAAGCAAGAGAAACATAGCTATACACAGAAAACACAGTAGACATGTTATACACAGTAGAGATGTTTAGTGTCTTTGAACTGTTGGGAATTTGAAAATAATCCTGATAGAACATTAACTTTAAGTGTTAGCCAGACTCTTTACTGCTACAAAATAGCCAAAGAAAATAACTGAAGATAAAAACCACATCTTTTGGCTTATAGTTTCAGAGGGCTTTCTTAGCTCATTATTGTAAGGAGGGTATGGTGAACATCTTAGATCATGGCAGTCAGAGAGCAGAGGGGAGAGGGGAAGGGAGGGGAACATGATTTAACTTCCCCTGCACACATTCTTCCAGGTAGACCCAATCACCTACTTTCCCCCAACTCTT
Organism: Grammomys surdaster; assembly: GCF_004785775.1. Lineage (NCBI taxonomy): Eukaryota > Metazoa > Chordata > Mammalia > Rodentia > Muridae > Grammomys > Grammomys surdaster. The sequence continues at coordinate 3,415,123 of NW_021604657.1, forward strand.
AATAATGTCGTCATATTAGGAAAGGATATATCTATTGATTAGGTCAGATCCCACTGGATCCACTCATATCACATTGACGGTCCAAACTCCTTCTGTTTGGAGTTAGAGAGATGGTTCAGTACATAATATTTTTGTAGGTAGATTTTCGGTACTTATATCAGGTGGCTCATAACTAACTACTTGTTAACTTCTTGTAACTACTTTAGCTTCCCAAAGGCTCTCACTACACGAGGGATTCATACCAAACTCTAGGATTTTCTAGAACCTACAAGACCTTGACCTTGTAAGAAAAAACTTACACAGACACATAGACACATAGACACAGACACACACACAGAGAGACACACACACACACAGACACACACACACAGTTGGCCTCAAACTCACAGAGATCAGCCTGCTGCCTCTGCCTCCCAAATGCTGATTTTATAGATGCATACCATTGCATCTAGACTGTCCAAGGTTTTGCAAAATGATAAAATGGTTTTATTTCTAACTTTAAAGCTTTGGGGACATGAGAACCATGAGTGCTTTTCATGGCCAAGTCTAGAGTTCAGGCTCAGGCTTAAATCCTGCTTTTCTTAATCCTTTTAGAATTTGAGGTTTTATCTATTGAAGATGTGAAGCTGAAGTTGTTTCTCTCTCTCTCTCTCTCTCTCTCTCTCTCTCTCTCTCTCTCTCTCTCTCTCTCTCTCT
>NW_021604657.1:3415828-3435280 GCF_004785775.1 Grammomys surdaster
TCTCTCTCTCTCTCTCTCTCTCTCTCTCTCTCTCTCTCTCTCTCTCTTGCTGCAGCTGTCCTGGAATTCACTATGTGGACCAGGCTGCCTCAAACTCAGAGATCTGCCTTTTCTAAAACTAGTCCCAATGCAGCAGGCACAGAGATTCAAACATAAGCCTATGTCTAAGAGGGCTTGCTGCTAGGGAAGGACTCAATTATCAATTGGCTCCTATTTGGCTCCAGAAAGCTGGAGTCTGACTTACTTTTTCCTTGTTGCTGTGAGAATTTCACTGGTTGCAAGCCCTGACTGTGATGTGCCCAATTTTAAATTGGCCTGTTTGGTTTATATTGCCTAGTAGGCAAGCCTTCATTTTGTGAGCAAATACTAGATTAGTTCCAAGAAGGAAACTGCTTCACTACTGGCCTGTGCTGGCACCAAGGAGAATGTTCCCCTCCAAAACAAATCAGGCAGCCAGTCACTACAGCATACCATTGGGGGTGGGGTAGGGCTTACACAGCTGACAGTTGGGTTCCCAGGAAGGTGAACTTAAGGGTTGTCTTCTGGTCTTCCACCCACTTGGTACCACTTTCCTGAACACTTCGAGATTTCTTAGCTCTAAGCAAAAGGTGCCCATTGTCATTAAGTGAGTGTTTCACAGGGTAGACCAGAAGGCTCAGAGAAATCCTGGGAGCCTTAATAGAACTAGATAATCAGGATCTGGAGGATTATGAAGGAAACTGCCTTGGCTAGAAACAACAACCCCATTCTACCATAAGGCTCCCAATGCTGCAGTCTTCAAAATTCTTTGGCTTCATGGTCCCTACATAGATGGGCTGACTTAAGTGGGAGGTTACATTTGCAAGCACTGCTTGTACTGTTACTAGGTCAGTTTCACAGGGATAATTAAGGATCAGATGCTGGCTTTATTCTGAGAACCGGAGCTGTGCAATGGGAAAACCAGGCACTATGAGAATAGTGGGTATACCAGAGAACAGTCCTAGATCCTCTGGAGCTTGTGTTTTATTTGCTTGTTATTTTGCTGATGGGCTGGAACCCCAGGTCTAATGCATATGAAGCCCACGGTCTATCATTGAGCTATATTTCTCAGGCTCTCATTTCTTTTGAAGTATGATTTTAAGCCTAAGTGTGATTATGGTTGAAGTAGAGAATGAAGGGGTCTCCCTTCGTAGGATTGGGTAGGAATGGGATTGGGTTGGTGAGACAGTATTAGTTTGACGTGTGGTGTGTATGGGGTGGGAATGGTAGAGGCTGACCTGTTTATCCAGGAAAGAGGCAACAGCTGAGATGACCTCCAGAGCCACTTCCACCAGGGAAGGGACTCAGTGGTCACTCTTAAGGACAGGTATGGCAGTCTTCTGTCCACTAAAGCACTAAAGGTCATAGCATTGAAATTGAATAAGGAATCAGATTGAGCCACTGAAAAGCCTAACTAAGAACCAGGTGGCTATCCACATATCCGCCTCTGATTCCATCCTGTGAAGGCTCTTCATGTCCCTGTCTGCCCAGGCACTGTCACTAGGGTAAATCTCCTTAAATGTCTGAGCCATGATTTTCTAGATGGAAAATCTGCAGCTTCTTGATGCCAGTTACACAGAGTTGGGGAGGCTGGGTAGATGGCTCAATGGCAGAATGTTCACCTAGTATGGCCCAGACCCTGAGGACTTCCAGCTCTAACATGGGTAGGAGAAGATCCCCAGGTCTCTTGTTTCTCGACCTCTAGACCCAGGTTCTTTTCCTGAGCTACCCGAGATCTGATCACACCCCAGGCAGGGCTTGCCAGCATTTCCTACCTCGTGTACAATTGTGAGGATTTATTGTAGCTGGGATTTTGTTTCAAGCGTTTAATATGATTAGCGAACATCAAATATCAAAAGCTTATCTAGTAAACACCTCCCACCGATGCCATGGATGTTATGGTCAGCTTCGGATTGAAGTCGAGTCAAATTTCAAAACAGATGCAATTTCCAGAGGCCAGAGCGAGGCCGCCCACATCTGCTGCTGTGATCTTTCGTGTGCAATAAATGGCATTGTCGGGGAGCTCGGCTGTAAAACTCAGCCTGGTCAGCAGGACCTGCTCACAATGCAGGAGCTTTCCGGGGATTTTTAAAAATGCAGTCTGGCACACTGAGGCCAGTAGACAGTCTGCTGGGACAGGATCAAACTCAATGTTTAAGACTGGGATGTTCAAACGGAACAGCATCTTCAAGCCAAATGCAAGTGATATTCTGAGTAGCCAGGCTTTTAGGAATGATACTGGCAGAGAGGGCAGAGGAGGAAGAGTTGTAAAGAGGATATTGTTGTCTCCTGAATCTCACCATGTCATAGAGCACACAGTTTAGAATACTGTTCACTTGCTTCAGAATAATAGTGAAGGATGAGTCCACTCTATGCTTAGGAGAGTATTTCCTTCTAGTCTGTGGACATTGTGGTGATCTTGCATGTGTCAGGATGAGGGATTAGGCTCCATCTAGTGCCACTGAGGACTCCAGGAACAGGGCATGAGTCTTTTTGTAGGTATGCATGCAGGAGGGAGCAGGGGCTTGCGTGTCTGTATCGGTGTGTGTATATGTGGGATCAGGGGCTTATGTCTGTGCAAGTGTGCATGTGTGTACAGGCAGGGACCTCTGTGGGTAAGAGCATGTGTGTGGGACCAGGAACCCATGTGTCTGTGTGAGTGTGCATGTGTGTGAGGTCAGAGCCCTGCATCTTGTTATGTATGCATGTGTGTGTGTGTGTGTGTGTGTGTGTGTGTGTGGAGGGCAGAGGCTTGTGTGTTTCTGTGGGTGTGCATGTGTAGGAGCAGGGCATGTAGGTCTCTGTAGGTGTGTATGTATGTGAGAGCAGAGGTAGGTGTATCTGCACGGATGTGCATGGATGTGGAAGCAGGGCCTGTGTCTTCGTGTTTGTATGAATTCGTGTGGGAACTGGAGTCACTGTGGTTACAGATAAGCATGTTTCCGTGAACAGGAACCGGTGTGTTTGTGTGGGTGTGCATGTGTGTTTGGGTAGAAGTATGTGTCTATGTATGGGTGTGCCTGAGTTTGGGGGCAGGGAATCTGTGTGTGGGGGCAGGACCCAGAACAACAGTCACTCACCTCTCTTCCCAGCTGCAATTTTCTTTCTCCTATTCACTCAGCGCAGGGGACATTGTATCTGGGGGCTAATGTTTCTCTAGGCGCCACAGTCCTGTGGATTTGAGTGACCCGTTCCAGCTGTTTCTGGCTGCACCTCTGAAGCTGGTGGTCGCCCGGCGGGTGGTAGGGTGGGTTACACCGTGGAAAATGTGTTCCTAATGGGACAACAGCTGCCACCGGCCAGAGCTTCAGGAATCTGTGTAAGGAGAGAAATTGGTCTCTGCTGTAGGCACTGGCAGATTTCACCCATAACTAAGATTTGCTGCTTCCAACCGTGGTGGAATTTATTTGCTTAGATTCCTAGCAGCTGATGAGAGAGGGTAAGTCTGCCAGTGGTGAGAAAGTCACCGACCACTCCTTCATGAGTGCCCACTCTGTATTCCAGCTCTGCCTGCTCTGGCCAGGGCCTGAGACACCCACAGCTTTCAAGGATTCTCCCCCACACACACACACCCGCCCCCAAGCACTCCGCTTCCCCCCCACCCTCATCCCCTACCCCCCAACCCCCCTACCCCACCCCCCGCCAAGCCCCAGAAGACTAAAGGGCAGCTGGACTCTCTCAGGAAGGAGCCCATTCTACATCCCGAAAATCTGAGGAGGGAACATGAGCCTAGTTAGTCCACACAGTCCACAGGAATTCTCAAACTGAGCCCGGTGGAAATGGGGAGAGGATAGGTGGGGAGAGGGAGAGGGAGGAAGAGAAGGGCGTGTAGGATGGGGGAGGTGGGGCTTCCCAAGCAGCTGTTTCCTCCGGAAGTCAGTGAGAGACAATCCAGGCTACAGACTTCACCTTGCCGGTGAGGATTTATTTTTCCTTTCATTCATCGCTCATTGAAGTCACAAAAGCATCGCATTTGAAACTTTCTGCGAAGCTTCTTAGGAAACAGGAAGTCTCCCCTCAGCCTTTCCCTATCTCTTTCTCCTTGGAGGTGACAGCTCTGAACTTTTTGTTGACTCCTGTCATTTTCCTCCGCCTCTCTTAGCAGCATTTCTGTAACTTGATGTGACAGCTTAAGGAACAACCTGTAAACTTTTCAGTATGGGTATGCTAATTTTGTTTCTGCGTCTGTGATAAAATACCTTGACAAAAAGTAACCTAACTTAAGGGAGGAAGGATTTATTTGAGCTTAAAAATCCAGGTTACAAGTACATCATAGCAGAGATGTCAGCAGGCAGCAACTTAAAACAGATGCTCAGAGCACATTCACAGTCAGGGGCCGAGATGGGAATGTATGCACGCTAGCTTGTTCACTTGTGCCAAACTCTATTGATGTAAATGTATCTACTCGTTTACAGTTCAGAACTGCTTGCCTAGGGAATGGTGCAGTCCATAGTGGGCTGGGTCTTACCCCCACTGAATTAAGACAGTCTCCCGTAGACATGCCCAAAGTATAGATTATTTCTCATCAAGACCCTTCCCATGTATGGCGGTTTGAAAGAGAGTGGCCCCCATAGGCTCATATGTTTGAGTACTTAATCTCCAGTTGATGGAGCTGTTTGGGAAAGCTTGGGAGATGTGGCCTTGTTGGAGGAGGTGTATCACTGGAGGTGCACTTTTGACATTTTAAAAGACCCTTGCCATTCCCAGTGTGCTTTCTGTCTCCTGCTTGTGGATCAGCATGTGAAGTCTTAGCTGTTTGTATAGCTATGTCTTTGCTCTGCCATCATAGACTCTAACCCTATGAAACCGTGAGCACAATTAAATACTTTCTTTTATTAGTTGGCTTGGTCACAGTGCTTGTTACACCAATAGAAATCCTAACATGATTCTAGGTTCTTTCAAGTTGACAAAGCTAACCATCACGATAGGGCAGGAGTGAAAATTCTCTTGTAACTACCTTGTGCCAAGTTCAATTGTTCATTCATCCTTTCATTTACTCATTACTTTGACAGTGCTAGGATTGACCCCAAGGCTTTGCGCATACTGGGGAAGAGCTCCATTATTCTCAGCACTTATTCACTGATACAGGGTCTTACTAAGAAATCAGAGATGAGCCTGCTGCCTCCGTCTCCTGAGGTCTTGGATTCCATGGTGTACCAATATACCCATATTGGGCTGTTTTTGTTGTTTCTGGTCCTCAGGGACGGTGTTAGGGTTATGTTGGTATTACTCACCTTCCTAGGTCCTTTGCAACATTTCAACGATAACATTCTGAAATCACCTACTGCAGCTGAAGTTTTTGGAGGTATTTGGGTGCTTGGGGATAAAATGGGGATGGGATATCTGAGTCTCTCTCAGTTCTTGCAACTTATTATTTCAAATTGGACTCTAGATTTGGGAACATAATTTTTTGTTGTTGTTGTTTAAAGGTAATATGCTTATTATAAAGCACTTTGATAAGCAATGCATCTCTCCTAAGAATGACCCTTACCACTGATGATGTGGAAGAGGGAGAATATACTAGAAATAGAATTAGAGCCCAGAATCTTGAAGTCAGGGCAAGATAAAACTGTTTCTTGGTAACTTGTAGAAAACATGAAATTCAAGGCTAAAATTATCCATATAAAAGATGCTTGGCACAAGCAGAGCCACAAATCAGTCAGATGTATCCCACAGCACAGGACAGCTCTAGAAAAGCTGTCCTTTCTACTCCTTGCAGTACTGTGGGACAGAAAGCTAGCTGGGATTAGAAACACACTTTTTATAGAGCTCAGGAGACTGGGGAGAGGTGTGCAGGGGGCACATAAATAATGGAAGAGCTATGACAAATGCTTTCGAATGAGCCATCTGTCCCTGCTGCAAACCGGAGCCATGAAAACATGACCCTAACTGCATGGTCTTAGCACAGAAGAAGGTCTGTTTACACTTACAACAAATACCAAGAAGAGCACTGTGCTTCACACAGGAACGATGCTCAAAACATACCTGTCTTTATATATGAAATGACTCCCTTTGTAGATGTGCAAACCGAGAATCCAATAATCACAATGGCATACACCCTGTCATATAGCCAATAAATGGCAAGACTCAAAGACAAACATGGGTGCGCTCTCTCCCTCCCTTCTTTGAGAAGCCAGAATGGGGATCAATTTAGATTAGTAATCGTGGAGGGTGTCGAGAGAAAGCAGAAGTTCAACTTGGTTGAGGAGGATGAGTACATATTAACCCAGAGGAATAAATCTGATATTATTTATGGGATATCTGGCAGAAGATCCTGAGACAAGGAGAGAAGTCAAGGAGATGAGGAAGGAGGCTCTTGTTCTTGTGAAGGAGAAGATCTAGGTTTTAAGAAGCAGGACAGGGCCTGAAGAGATGTCTCAGTGGTTAAGAGTACATAGTGGTCAGAAACCACAGAAGGGAGAACTGGGGAGGAGTTGGTGGTGCAGATAGATGGGAACTGTAAAGGAATAGACTGAAGTAGGCATTTGGGTCATGGAAGGAGAAGGTTGAAGTGGAAATCTGTACCTGAGGAAATCTAAGGTACAAAATGGCTCATGAAAGGGTGTGCACACGGGCTGGAGAGATGGCTCAGCGGTTAAGAGCACTGACTGCTCTTCCAGAGGTCCTGAGTTCAAATCCCAGCAACCACATGGTGGCTCACAACCGTTCGTAATGAGACTGGATGCCCTATTCTGGTGTGTCCGAAGACAGCGACAGTGTACTCATAAATAAAATAAATAAATAAATCTTTAAAAAAAAAAAAAGAAAGGGTGTACACAGAAGATCCAGAGATGTGGGAGGAATTTCTTTCAGAGAGAAGACATATATTTGGAAGGAAATGTTAGTCAACATGGCTGTTTCAACAGGGAAGTATAAAGAAGGAAAGACTGATTAAATAACTGCTGTGTTTGACAGTGGAGTCTTAGGTGACCTTGGCAAAGGGATGTATGAAGAAAATTGTGGGTGGGAAACTCCAGAACCCAGTCCCAGGGTGAGCTTCTGGGCAACATGCTCCCACCCATACAGGGGCTCTCTCTGGCCTAGTATAGCTATCATACAAATCCTAGCATCCTAACTTAATAAGGAAATTCCCTGATGGATTGCAGCTGTAAGATAGATTCCAGACCAGATTGGAGCAAGCCAGTTTCACTGGAGAGGAACTAGCACTCATGCTTGCTTTCTAGGGATAGTGCCCTGTTGAATGTTTGTTCTTCTTTGGAACATTCAGAGGCATCCAATGGGATATACTGGGCATTGTTTCAAAATGGAGACCAGCCCGAATGGGATAGTGAAGTCAAGGATGCTTTCCTCATTTTCTCTGTTGGTGTGATAAGGACATAAGAGAAACTACTTAATGAAAGAATCTAATTATTTTGGTTGATGGTTTCAGAGGATCTAGTCTACAGTCCTTGATTCTGTTGCTTCTAGACCGATGGCAGAACATCATGATGGTGTCAGCATGAAGTAGGGTATTCTTTCTTCACAGTGCACAGAGAAGGGTAGTGAGCACTCAGGACAAGACATAGTCCTCCAGGACACACGCTAACAACCTACTTGCTTCAGTAGGCTACACATCCTGAACTTTCCTGGGCCATATAGTGAAACATTCTCCAAATATGAAAAGAAGAGAATAAAGAGAAACGATGGTGTGGGGGAGGGACGGATAAAAGCTATAGGAGAGATGGGAGTCTCCTGTGTGGCAGTGAAAGAATAAACATAATAAGTCACTGGATGGAGTAGTGACCCCAGGTCAGGACTGTTTCTGGCCTTGAGCTTGCTGAACCCGAGGCAAGAAGGAAAAAGGCTAGATTATATCACAGTCTGTACTGAAGAGAATAAATTGGGTATGGTGTGAGTTCCTGTTATTCCAGCACTCAGAGGCAAAGGCAGGTGGAGCTTTGTGAGTTTGAGGCCTGTCTACGTAGTGAGTTCCAGGTCAGTCAAGGCTACAGAGTGAGACCCTATCTCATAAAAACAAAAGCAAAAGAAAAAAAACATTGTAAAACACAGTCTGCAGTGACTTTAGAGATTATGCAACTGTGCACCCAGATGGAAGACTCTGTCACTTCCCTCGTCAGCTGTTCCATCTCACATGTGAGAAACGGAAGAGGCAAATGGATTTGCAAAGCCCTAAGATGGTTAGTAAACCAGAACTAAATTTAAGATCCTCCCTGCCTGCTTCATCTAGCAATCTGTCTACAATAATAGACAATTATTGGAGTGACATTGACTTCTTTTTTTTTTCTTTTCATTTCTTTTCCTTTTTTTTTCTATCTTTTCTTTTTTTGAGACACAGTTTTTCTGTGTAGCCCTAGTTGTTCAAGAATTCACTTTATAGACCCAGGCTGGCCTCAAATTCAGAGATCCACCTGCCTCTGCCTCCTTTGATGCTAGGATCAAAGGTGTGTGCCACCAAGCCTGGCTCCCTTCCTTCATTTTTGAATGTACTTATTTAAATGTATATATTATTACATAAATCATAAGCACACATATTTTATAACAATAAATAAAAATTTTAAATACATATATTTATATATTTATTACTTTTGTGTAGTGCTAGGGATTGAATTTAGATCATGCATGCTAGGCAAATGCTCTACCACTGATCTATATCCTCTGCCCTCTTTTTGCCTTTATTTCAAGATATGAACTTGCTAAGCTGCCCAGACTGGCCTAAGACTCATGCTATAGCCCACACAGGCCTGAAACTTTCAAGCCTCTCTTTTCAGGGAGCAGTTAGGGGTTCAGGCCTGTGCTAGCAGCTAGCAGACCAAGCTTTTTTTTTTTTTTTTTTTTTAAACCAGGTTCTTACTATGCAGCTCCCTGCCCCCATCCCCTCTCTGCATCCCACATCCTGCACCCCATAAGCTGCTGGGATTCCTGGCTTATAACTCCACACCTGGCTGGTACTGGTTCCCTGTTAAAAATTTTGACCGTACTCATCATTTAGAGATGGACATTAGGGTAGTCAGCTTCCCTTCACTATAACAAAATACTTGGAAAAGTTAATTTATGAAGAAAAATGGTTAATTTTGACTCACAGCTTAGGAATTCAGGAGTGACGGCCTCTTGCTTTAGGTCAGTGGTAAGGCAGCACACTGCGGTGGAAGAACATGACTGGGTACACTTGCTCCCATCACAAAGCCATAGAGTAAAAAGATGTGGTGGAAAAAAAGCCCAGCATCCTGTAATCTCCCTTGTATACATTCCTTGAATGGCCTAAAGCTCTATTCCAGATTCCTACCCCTGAAGGTTCCATCACTTTCTGATAGTGTCACTGTGGAGCCACTAGCTTGTTTGTTTTTTTATTTTTATGTGTGTGTGTCTTAGTTAGGATTTCTATTGTTGTGAAGGGACATTGTGACAATGACAACTCTTTTTTTTTTTTTCCAAAGTAATCAAGATTTAATGAATGACATCAGTAGAACAAGCTCACCAGTTTTTCATTGCCTGGAAAGTATTTCAGTAGGAGCAATACAACAAATTATGAAGGTAAGAAAACATTTTCACGTATACAAGATGCCTTGTAAGCAGTACAACAGTTTCCAGGACAGTCAGGACAACAAAACACATGCAGACTACATAGAACCTGCTTCACTTTCCACCATTCTCTTGAGTATTAAACCCAGGCCCCCTTTGGCCACTTGCAGCGGTGTCTTTTCCTCTTTATTTTCAATGTAAATACTTGCTCCTTGGGTCACCAGCAATTTTGCCTCTTCCACTCTCTCCTCATCACAGGCTAAGTGTCCTTGGCTGCTGCCCGGTGCATTGCTGTAGCGTCATAATGGTCCTTAGCATCTGGATTAGCTCCACCTTCTAGTAACATAACAGCAGTCTCATGCCTATTCTTCGAAGCTGCATAATGGAGGGGAGTGCAGCCATTTTGATTGACAGCATTCACATGTGCACCTTTCATCAGAAGGGCTTTTACAATCTCATCCCGGCCAGCAGAAGCAGCAATATGAAGAGGAGACCAACCTGCGTCATCTTTATCATTCACTGGCACTCCAAGTTGCAGCAAGAATTCAACAATTTCTGTATGACCAGCTGAGCATGCCCAGTGCAGTGCTGTTCTGCTGTCCTGATCAGTTCTAGTAGCCAGAGATTTATCAGCCAAAATGCTCTCCTTCAACTCATCCAGCTTCCCGCTGTAGGCCAGGTTACAGATCTTTACGTTAGACACACTACCCTCCATTTCGCCTTCCCAAGACCCAATGACAACTCTTAATAAGGAAAACATTTAATCAAGGCTGTCTTACAGCTTCAGAGGTTTAATGTAGTATTGACATGTCAGCATACATGCAGACATGTAGCTGGAGAAGGAGCTGAGAGTTTTATATCCGGATCAGCAGGCAGCAGGAAGAGAGAATGACACTGGGCCTGGTTTGAGCATTTGAAACCTCACAGCCCACCCGCAGTGGCACACTTCCTCCAGCAAGACTACCCCTAATCCACCAAGACCACACCTCCTAATAATACTACTTCCTATGAGCCTATGGGGGCCATTTTTATTTAAATAACCACAGTGTGGGTTTTTGTGTAATAATTGCTCTTAATTCATGAATATACATATATATCGTATACATATATACTTTTTTTTAATTTGAAAGTTTGGCTGTATTTTGCTTCCCAAACAAAATCTTTTACAGCCATGTGCATTAGCATGAGCCTCATTTTTTAAAAGGAATGTAGCTTTCTAAAAACTATGTGGCCCTGAGAGCTTGTCTAGACTCTCTATACAGAGATCTCTAGTCTCTGACTTCCTTAGAGTCTTACTCTCTTGAGCCCTCTCTGCCTCTAAGGATGTCAAGACCAAGACTCCCTCAGGCCTCATTTTCCTCATTAATTCAGGCAACACACACCTCTCTGAAGGGGCCAAAGCCCTTGAACTTCTCAACAGCTGAGGAGCAAAGAGGCTTTGCATTGACCAATGTGAAAGTAGTCTTTAGAATTTTTAGAACGACTGACTTAGACTCAGTTCTTACAAAACCAACCAATTAGGGAAGAATAAGAAGGGTTCTAAAAAAAGGTGACCTTGAGCTAAGGCCAAGGCCTCCAAATGCCTGCTGAATCATCAAAGAAGGATCGTATTACCTCCAGGGTGGTTGGAATGCCAGGCCTGGTTTATGATATCTGGAAGCCTCAGAGACAAATCATTGAAGGATATATATTTCATTACTTATTTGTGCTTACACTTTGTTGATTTCATGAGCAAGTCACAGATAGAATACCATATATGTGTGGTTATATAAATGGGACTTTCTTGGGATTTTTCTTTTTGTGAAAGTAAAATGTTCACTCTTTTGATATCATTATCAACAAAAAAATCGTCCACTTGGTCCCTCACATTTACTCTCTGAAGGCAACCAACTGCAGCACTTTAAGTTACTTAAGGTATAGTTGATTTCCAGTTTTCTGTGATACTGTGGAAAAACAATTTTTTTATTTGAGACAGGGTGTCACTATGTAGACTAGTATGGTGGTTTGGATGAGAAATGTCCCCAATAGGCTCAGGTATTTGAACAAAGCTGTTTAACCTCTAGGATGTGAAGCCTTGCTTGAGTAAGTATGTCATTAGGTTGGGATATGAGAATTTATAGCCTTGTCTTCTTCCATTCCCTCTGCTTCCTCTTTGCAGTTGAGACTTGATTTCTCAGCTTCCAGCTCCTGCAACATACTGCCATGCTTTTCCACGATCCCATCCTTCGGGAACTGAGGACCAAAATAAGTGCCTCCATCTATGAGTTACTTTTGGTCATGGTTTTTTTTTATCACAGCAACAGAACAGTGGCTAATATGCTCAGGTTGTCCAAGATGTCACATATCTCCTGCTCCTAAGTGTTGGGATCACATATGTATATCACCATTCCAGGCCATTTTTATGCTCATACTGTGTGTATTTGTGTGTGTGTGTGTATGTTGGTACTGGGTTTGAATATAGGGGCTCATATATGCTAGGTGAAGTATTCTTTGATTGAATTGTATCTCCAGCTCTCCCTGGACTCTTTTAATTGTCTTTTTATATTTTTTATTTATATGAAGGTCTTACTAAGAGTTGCAAGATTTGAGCCAGGCAGTGGTGGCATATGCCTTTAATCCCTTTAATCCCAGCATTTGGGAGGCAGAGGCAGGCAGATTTCTGAATTCGAGGCCAGCCTGGTCTACAGAGTGAGCTCCAGGACAGCCAGGAGTACACAGAGAAACAGTGTCTCGAAAAACTGGAAAAAAAAAAAAAAAAAAGAGTTGCAAGATTTGAGAAGTCACTCTGTAACACAGTCAGGATTGAACTTGTGATTCTCCTGCCTCAGGTCCTGAGTCATTGGAATTATAGACCATCTCATGAGGTCTGGCCTTTTATTTACTTATACATATTTATTATTATTTTACTTATATTGTAATTTCAAAATTTGTTAATTTATCTGTACTGGCTGTTGATATAGTTTGAAGTTTAAATTGATTGACACATGTTGTTGATTGTTGGTGGAGCTCATCCAGAAACAACTTTTACAAAAATTATCCTCTGGAAGGGAATATCCAAACTTGAAGTTACTTTGTTATGGCTTTAAATCTCTTATAACTAAGGACCAATGAAGTAGTTCAGTGGGTAAAAGTGCTTACTGCAGAGGATGATAACCCAAATTGGATCCCTAGATCCTGTGGAGTTGAACCACATGAGGGAAAACCGGAACCAACTCACCAATCCTGTCTTCTGACCTCCATATGACGGCTGTGATATACACAACCCGTTTTCTGTAACAAAATAAATTAACAAACAGACAAACAAACACATACTTCCAACTAATTTCTTCTCTTTCCACTTTCCTCAAAGAATCATTCTACAATTTGAAGTTCAATTAGTAGTATTTTCATTTTTGTCTTGAAAACACTGCTCAGTAAAAATTTCTATACTGAAAACATTTTGAGAGCTAGTGGTTGTTGCACATACCTTTGATCATAGCACTTGGGAGACAGAGGCAAGATGATCTCTGAGTTCAAGGCCATCCCGGTCTACAGAGTGAGGTCTAGGACAGTCAGGCTACACAAAAACCCTTGTCTCAGAAAGCTGAGAAAAAAAGAGAAGAAGAAGAGAAAAGAGAGGAAGGGGAGAGGAGAGGAGAGAGAGGCTGGTTGGGGGAAAAAAGAAACTACTTTGAGGGTTGAAAATGAATACACTTGGGAATAGAGTAGTTATCTGTTATGTTAGAGGTCCTGGGTTTAATTCTAACACTGCAAAATGACCTCCCCCAAACCTTAATTTTCTTTTATATACAGTTTCTTTTTGGCTTCTTCTGGAGTTGATCATTTTATTTCCTTCCTTTTCTTTATACGGATTTATGTTCATGGACTTAATTTTTCTATCTTTAAGGCTTGTTAATCATTTTTTTCCCAAGTGTTTCTGAAAAGCAGACAATCTGCCAATATCGTTTTTATTCTCCATGTGTAATTCTCCCCCTCAGTGTTCTATATTCTGTTCTAGCCAAGACTGCTTTCTAGTCTGATACACAGCTGTCATAGTTATAGTAGGGTGTAGTAAACTGTGTTCAAATGTATCTCCTCTTTTTCCTTGGATGAAGATATAGCCCACTGATATCTGGATTAGTTTTTTCTATTGAGCTTTGATGAAATTTGAGAGGAATTTGTGTGTGTGTGTGTGTGTGTGGGGTGTCACAGTAAGGTCCGCCATGATCTCTTTTATTCTTAGCCATAATGACTGTTTGTATTTCAAATGTGTTACAATCAGGCAGATTTAGGGTAAAGACAAAATGGAGCACAGCCGTAACCAACCTAGAGTAGACATAAATGTAAGAAGAACACTTCTCCACAGTTTATCACTGTGACCTTTCAATATCACTCCTTGAGACCATATCTCCAATGCAAACATACTAAGATGTGTAAGAGATGATTAATTAGGTCACTAGGGATATGGTCAGTGCCCATCTAAAAGATGCTTTTGGAATTGTTGAACCCCTTCTACTGTGTGAATACAAGGAACAGGGTCTCAACTTTACCAAGATCAAGACACTTTGATGTTGTACTTCATGGCCCCTACAAAGGTGGGCAATACATTTCTGTAGTTTATACATTACCCTCTCTAAGGTATTTTATTACAGCAGCCCCAACATATCAGGGTGGCTTCCATGTTTGTTTACTTTATACTTATCTTTGTTGTGGTAGTTTCCTAAGAAATGATGCACAGGAGAATTTCTCTTTGTTTGAGGCTAGCCTGGTCTACATCCAGAGTTCCAGCCTATCCAGAGTGATATTGTGAGGCCTTGTCTCAAAACCAACCAACCAACAGCAAAACAACATACCTTTAGAATCTTCAAGGCTCTAATGTTGTCCTTTGTTGTCCACTACTCTAATATCATTCTGAGCCTGGGTCAGAATTTTCATTTTCTTCTCAGAAGACTGGTACAATATGTCTTCTCTTCAGAGCACTGAAATCTTGATGTGAGCTAGTATGTCATGCATCATGTCCTTGTCTTCTACATATTACTAAATCTTTATGTATTTATTATTATAGCATGCATATGATATGTGAGAGTAGGTGTACATGTGCTATGTCATAGCTATGTGGAAGTCAAAGGACTACTTGGTGAAGATGATTCTCTTCTTCTACCTTTACGCACATTCTGGGGATTGAATGTCAGTTGTGAGGTTTGCTCAGCAAGTGCTTTACCCACTGAGCCATCTTACTGCCTCCCCCCCCCCCCCCCTTTTTTTTTTTTTGATGACAGGTTCTCATGAAGCTCAGGCTAGCATCAGACTTGCTCTGCAGCTATAAATCTGACCCTGAACTTCTGTTCTCCTGCCCCTACTCCCAAGTGCATGCACATGGTTTTCAGGCTGCACCACCACACCCAGTTGCCTTTCTAAACATTTTATGCAAAATAGTTACTGATTTGTTAATTTCCTCTTCTCTGATTTCTCTTTCTATAATTACCAGTAATCAGATAACTGAGTAGACCAGGTTGATCTCAACATTTTATCTTTTCTCTACTATGTCCCATCACTTTGAAATTTAAAATACCTGTAATCTGGAAGTTTCAGTACATTATTTTCTGGCTTTTCTGGTGCATTTTTGTATCTTAGCTGCTTTGTTTATTCAGAGTCGTAATTTGCAGAAGAACACAGAGGAAATGTATTTGGTGACCTGAAGCTGTGATGTTTAGCTTTGAAATGTCTCTGAACCTTAATTACTGATGTCAGCTCCTCCACCCTCTAGTTCCACCCCCAGCTTGACAGCTGAGGAGGCTGTTTTCCAGAGAGAAGCAGGACTTTCTGGAAAGCAACTTAGCTAAAGTACGTTGGCATTTCTTCCTAATTCCCAGGCATCTTCTTCCCATTCCATCACTGTGCCTTTCCTATGCTTATGATTCTAAAAATTGATTGCAATTTCAGTAAAGGACACTTAGCAGGCACTTCAGAGTGAATTATCAACTGCTTGCTGCTTTGTCCTTACAAAGTAGGCATCCAAAATAAAGGCAAGTGACCATCACTCAAAAGCAAGACTTCCTAAAAACCATCCATGCGAAACACAACTACTTACTCTCCAACAGGAATAATTTATTATTGATATACTTTATTCATAGCCCAAAACAAATGACCATGGTTCAGCCACATGGATTCAGATTGATCCAAATCACTCATTCCCATGTGGAAACAGTTACATGAACTTTTTATAGTCCCATAACAAAAGAAAGTAATAGATTAATGTGCTTGTCAAATACATTGGTGGAAACATTAGTTAGGTGAGTTATAGCTAAAGAGAATAGGCTCTGTGTAAAACTAACTTTTCAGTTGTAATTGTGGTCTGGGAGACTTACTGCTGAATAAATTCACCCTTTCCAACTT
The DNA here is from genome assembly GCF_004785775.1 of Grammomys surdaster. Classification (NCBI taxonomy): domain Eukaryota; kingdom Metazoa; phylum Chordata; class Mammalia; order Rodentia; family Muridae; genus Grammomys; species Grammomys surdaster. The sequence continues at coordinate 3,431,702 of NW_021604657.1, forward strand.
TTTCTGAACTCTGGCTGGATGGTTCAACTCAGCTATTCGGGCTCAAACTCTTTTCGAAGCTGATTCAAATTTTCTTCTCTTGGCTTCTGACTGAATGATTCTGCTTGGGAAAACTGCCTCTGAACTCTATGAACTGAACTGCACTCAACTGAACTGCACCAAACTGTACTGTACTCAACCATGAACTGAATTCCACTGCATTGCTTGAACTCAGCTGAACTGCCTTCTCTCAATTAGACATCACTTTCAAACATGGGTATTTTCTTTGACAAACTAACCTTACCTACATTGTTTGAGATTAAAAGTGTATACCAAGGATGTGTCTGTATTCCAGCCAGATCATACTGTAATCCAAGGCATGTAGAGATGATTTTTTTGACTGATATGATATGATTTTTTTTGACATTATCTAGTGACATTCATTGGTGGGGCTATTGAGAGTCAGTGGTCTGCTAAGAATGCAGTCCAAAAAGTTCACCTAACAATCAAAAGGTGATATTGGGTTAGACACAGAAGGTAGGCTGTGAATGGCTATTAAAGATGCTAAAGAAAGGCCAACATAAATTTAACTTTTTTAAAAAAATATTTATTTATTTATTTTATTTATATGAGTAAGTACACTGTAGCTGTATTCAGACACACCAGAAGAATGTATTTGATCCCATTACAGATGATCAGATGATCAGGAGCCACCATGTGGTTGCTGGGAATTGAACTCAGGACCTCTGGAAGAACTGTCAGTGCTCTTAACTGCTGAACCATCTCTCCAGCCCTTAAATTTGGCTTTTAATTTGCAACATTCCAGCACTTTCCAATCAGTCCACAGGATAGTCAGCAGAGGTGTAGTTTTTTCAAGGAACTTCATTTAACCAAACCAATGTCATTTCTGTCTCTCGCAGGTGACAGGGCATTTCACCTTTCTAGGCCTGGAGAGATTAGGTCATTGCTTTTCAAATTCTAGGCCTTAAATTTTCCCTGGTGTATGCTGGACCTTGATATCTTGTGGAAGAAGGTTGAAGAAAGAAAAAAAAGATAGCTCAGGGACTTCTCTCATCTCCCTGATGGAGCTCATCTAGATCTGTTTTATTTAGTTCTTCCCCCCACCCCCCATCTCAAATACTGAGACAAGAGTTTTCTATGTAGCCCTGGCTGTCTTGGAACTCTGTAGACTAGGCCAGCCTCAAACTCAGTGATGTGTCTGCCTCTGCTTCCTGAGTGCTGGGACTAAAGGCATATGCCTCTTGGCTTGTAGGATTTCCTATTGAGTTAAAAATAAAAAGTTTTAACATGTTTGTTGTTAAACAAAAAGTCCTTCATCACAATTTAATACAGTATTTATTAACAAGTTATGTGTATGCTGGGAAAATAATTTTCCTCTACATATAAAACTACACAAGCTTTTATTAATGAAAAAAAAAAAAAGACCTGTGACTGGGGAGATAGCTCAGTGGGTGGTGTGTGCTTGGCATGCAAGCCTGAAAACCTCAGTGCAGATTCCAAACATCTATGTAAAAGCTGGGCACAGTAGCACACAGCTGTAACCCCAGTGGTGAGAGCCAGTGAAGACAGCAGATGCCAGGGGCTCACTGGCCAGCCAATGTCACTGAAAAGGAGAGCTCCATAAGACTCTTGTTATAACTACACAAATGAATAATAATAGAAATAAAATGGGAGAGATAAAGTAAGACATTCTTTGTCCACTTCTAACCTCACACCTGTATGCAAGGCTATGTATGCATATCATACACATACACGCATACATACATCACACACACACACACACACACACACACACACACACACGGATCTATGGTTAATTGTGATCTCTGTGCTACATTCTGTTACACTCTTTCCTCATAGAGTATCCTGCACTTTCTGTGGATGTCAGTTTGTGGCTCTCCTGATAGGAACTCAGACTATTGTCTACTTCTATAGCTATCAATTCACTGGAGAGAAGGAAGATTGCTTCCAGTACCCCACCCCCACCCCGCCCCAGGCCACAGGCTTTGGCTTCCAGACAATGCACATTGGGCACTGAGTTTAAATAAAGCCGTCACCAGCCAGCCCAAGGACAGTCTCAAGAGAGGTAACTGTCCCTGTCCTCTGCAATTGTTGCTAGAGAGCAATTTGCCCTTGAATCCTCTGCCATTCCTAAACTGACAATTTCATTTCCCTCCAACCCCGCCTCCTGCCTCTAAGATCTGCTGAAACAGCGAGTTTGGTCTGAGAAGGCGGCAGATAATAGGTAGACTCCATCCATCCATCAGCCACTGTGGTCACACACACCAGAGTCTTCTTTTGTCTCCCAGTATCCCTGAGGATGCAGGCTGGGGACCTGGGGTGTTTGCCCAGCCTTTGTGTGCATACGCTTTGAAAACCATCCCACTATTTACCTCCCTGCCTTCAGCCCTGACTGTTTCCTACCTTTGCAAGGGGTCAGGCCGCGAAGTCAGCCCACATTAAGACCCAACATCCAAATGTCACAATTCGAATGAGCAGGATTCAAAAAGTCCAGGGACATTGGCTGCTCTGTTGGGTCCTGTTTAGTCTGAGGGTAATGAAGAGCTCACAGATGACCTGATTTCATTAAAGTAGGTCAGACTCAGCTGAAAAGAGGCTGACTCTCACCCAGTTACACAGCCAGCCCCTCCCGCCTCCCTCCACCACCCACCCCCACCCCAGGGCCTGAATGCTTTCTGGGAATTATTGCTGAGTTTTGTCAATACTGTAGCTAAATCTCCGTGGAATAATTGGACCTTCCCCTTCGGCTTCTGTTTGTGTCGTGTGAGGCCAGGCCTGGGAGAGAAGGGATGGGCTTTCTCGAGGGATCTCTGATGTAGTTGTAGCCCTTTGCTCCGGGAGCTAAACATTGTACATTATTTTATCTTAGCTAAGAGCCACATTGGTGGAAGCCAGAGACTAGACTTAGAGGGGAGTTACCATGTGGAAACACTTTGTACATGCCTAGCCTGGCCAGTAGCGTAGAGCCCCTCTGCATCCTCCTAAAGTTTCTTGTGGAGTACCAGGAGGGTGGAGTTGGGAGTGGGTATTCCAGGAAGCTGGAGTAGGCGGGGCTATCTATCTTCTCTTTCTAGGGACCGATATTCTTGCTGGGCATTTCCTGGCAGGCAGAGAGTAGATCATCTAGACACACAGCAGAAAGTGTTTCAAACCCCCAGACCTGTCTAAAGGTTGGATGGATTGTCTGAGACCACTTACATATCCTACAGACTGAATACCTGTAGTCTTTTCATGCCTTGTGGTAAGCACCGCTTTCTTAGCTCCACAGAATCTCAAAGAAACGCTGAGGTTGACGTGATGCTAACAAAGCAAATACATAGCAGATGTAAGATTGAACTACTTGTTTAAATAGAAATGGCCCTCATAGAGTCCTATATTTGAATCCTTGGTTAGTATGGATTGATTACTTGACAGGGATTATAAGGTGTGTCCCTGTTGGAGGAGGTGTTAGCATTCCTTCTAGGCTTCGCCCCACAGTTACCTGGCAATAGCCAGGTAGGCCTGGCTTGCTATAAAAGGGGCTGTGGCGGGTGTGTGTGTGTGTGTGTGTGTGTGTGT
>NW_021604657.1:3435680-3442191 GCF_004785775.1 Grammomys surdaster
CTCTCCCTTTCCCCCAACTCCCTCCACATGTTTCTGGCCGGCCTCAACCATGCGGCGGGCGTCCCCCGCCCGCGCGCTCACTCTCTCTCTCTCTCCCTCCCCCCCCCCCTCCTTTTTCAACTCCCTTCCCATGCCCTAAATAAACTCTATTCTACACTATACACGTTGTACCTCAGGGGAAAGGGATGCCTCAGCATGGGCCCGCCAAGGCACCCCTTCCACCTCACCATACCTCCCTCTACCAAACACATCCTGGTCTTTTTATAAAACACAAAAGTAGGTGTGGCCTTGTTGGAAGAGGAAATGTGTCACTGGAGATTCACTTTGAAATTTCAAAAGCCCAAGACAGGTCCAGTGTCCTCCTTCCTGCTGCCTGCAGATTCAGAGGTAAAACTCCCAGTTCCTCCTTAGGCACCATATCTGTTTTTGTGCCGCCATGCTCACTGCCATAATGATAATGGACTGAACCTCTGCAATTATAAGCAAGCCCCAATGAAATGTTTTTCTCTGTAAGAGTTGCCATGTCGTGGTGTCTCTTCATAGCAATAGAAAATGACTAAAATCCTCACGTTGTTTCTGCCCATACCCTTTCCTGTGGTACCTGTCTCTGGCTCACAACAGTCAGGGAATAGATTGTGTCTACCCTGTGATGCCTCAACTTTGCTGCAGGGACCAAAGGTTGGGGAGCTGGAGACCCAGGCTCTCTTCCCAGCACACACAATGTGGCTCACGACAGTCTGTAACTCTGGTCCCAGGAGATCAATGTCCACTTCTGATCAGCACCAGGCAAAAATATGGTGCCTGTGTGTGTATGTGTGCCAAATATACATAAATCAATAAAATAAAGGATTTTCTTTAAAAAAAAAAAATCAGAGGTTGGGGGTAGGCCTGGGGGGTGATGCTGGCAGTGGATGGCTGGGGTTGGGGGGAGTGCCTCAGTTCCTCCCACATGGACCAGATGGGTTCCATGTGAGCATCTAGGGCCCCATCCTGGCCTGATGGCTGTTTTCTTAGTCTGAGTGTCCCAGAGAGAAGCAGGTAGCACTGAGTAGCCCATCCCACCTGACTGGAAAGCCACACAGAATCAGCTTCACACATTGTATTAGACGGTCTTCATTTGAGCACATAGCCACGCCACACTTGGCTGATGTTCAAAGGAGAAGAAAAAAATGAACTAAAGCTTTTTTTCCCCTTGTCCTTTTGTGGTTCTGAGGACCATTGGAGTCAGGGCATTTCACACAAGAGGCCTTCTTTCCACCGAGGCACAAGCCTATCCCAAACTCAACCTGAGAGAACTAACTTCCTGAAAAGTACTTGGGACCAGAACTTCAGGCATGCCTCCTTTTCTCTTTTTTGTTATTATCTTTATTTCTCTCTTTTTAAAACAAACAAACAGCTGGGCGGTGGTGGCTCACACCTTTAATCCCAGCACTTGGGAGGCAGAGACAGGCGGATTTCTGAGTTTGAGGCCAGCCTGGTCTACAGAGTGAGTTCCAGGATAGCCAGGGCTACACAGAGAAACCCTGTCTCGAAAAACCAAAAAATAAAATAAAATAAAACAAAACAAACAAACAAACAAACAACAAAAAAGCAAAAGAAACAAAGTACAATCCTGACAGTCATCATTGTATCTGCAAATTAACAGTAGGCTTAAAGGCCCATAGTAGGACTAGTTTATAGTAGGCCTACACCAAAAGTAATTCTTTCTGTTTGTTTTGGTTTTTTTTTTTTTGTTTTGTTTTATACTGGTGCTCAACCAGAAGGCAGAAAAGTAGTCACAGCCAGAAACTTATTGAATATTTATTTTCTAAAAAATAATTAGTTACTATTGGAAATAATAAAATCCATTAAGTGGGGAGAATGACTGCTTTTTTTTTCTTTTAAAGCCCCACCCCAGGTTTTATATTGGCTCAGTGTCCTTTTGCTTCAGTCTTCTGGGGGGCTGAGATTCCAGAAGTGAACCAACTGCCTTCCCACTTTTTTCATTTCTCCACCCTTAAGTCCTGCCAACTATGATGACCCATGAGCCTGCTGGCTGTTGCGCACCTTCTTCTGTCTTGGGCTCTGACTGGGCAGAGCCACCTGTGGGCTTGCTCCATGGTGATTTCTGCTCTGGGTGGATGCCACTGAAGAGAATGTGGCTCATAGGAATGCTAAGCCAAAGAAGACCCTCTGGGCTTTTAGTTATGAAGAGACCCACGATGCCCAGCAATTCCCTCAAATGTGAGCCATCCTTGGCTGTGGAACTCAGGGTCCATTGGCATCTAGTTTGGGAAGCACAGGGTTGAGCACACAAGTCCAGAGTAAGGAGCAGACATGTATGGTGGCATGTATATGACATGTGTTCTGTTTCCCCATAGATAGCACTTTTCTTAGCCAGCTTTTCACTTTTTAGGACAAACTAAACTTGGATAATTCTGATTACTGGGTGGTGAAGACAGTTTGCCGTATTCAACTTTTTAATTTTTAAACATGGATATGAAAAGCAATGGGAGTCCTGATGAAACTCTCCCCTTGGTCTACTAGTTCTGCTCAACCCTTCCTTTTGGCTGCTCTCCCTTCTCCTGCTGCCCCTCCCTGTGCCCTTCCATGCCCAGGGGTTTCTTGTCCGTTTTCATGTCTCATGGATTCTGTTACTCTTCCCTAAAACCTCCTTTTCCCCCTCGTGGTTCTGTTCCTACCTTTCCTACTTTCATGACCTATACCCAAGCTCAAAGCCATATAAAAGTCAGAAGTTAGAATCCAAATATGAGAAAAAACATGAGCTATTTATCTTTCTGAATTTGGGTTATGTTAGTAAAACAATGTCCAGATTCATCAGTTCTCTGAAAGTTTCATTTTTCTTTCAAGGTAAATAAAATCCTATTCTGTATATGTGACACAGTTTGTTACCTAGTCACCTGCTGTTGGGTACTGCCAGCTGTTTCTAGTTCCTTGCTGTTATGACTAGAGCAGCAGTAAACATCAATGTGTAAGTGTCTCTATGGGAGGTATGAGGGGATAGACTCTCTCCAACCACTGAATTTTAAGGCATTACTTTGATATTCTTCATTAGTCCTTCCTTCCTTCCTTCCTTCCTTCCTTCCTTCCTTCCTTCCTTCCTTCCTTCCTCCCTCCCTCCCTCCCTCCCTCCCTCCCTCCCTCCCTTCCTCCCTCCTTCCCTCCTTCTCTTCCTTCCCTTCTTCCCTCTTTCCTTCCCTCTTTCCGTCCTTCTCTTTTCATTTTTGAGACATGGAGACAATGTTTCTCTGTATAGCCTTGGCTGTCCTAGAACTCACTCTGCAGCCTTGTCTGGACCTCAGAGATCCCACTTACCACTTCCTCTTAAGTCCTGGGATTAAAGGTGTGAGCCATCATAGGCAGCTGCTTTGACATTCTCTTGAGGATAGTGAGCTATAAGTTACACACTGTCATCAAGACACTGGAAATCACCCCAAAAGACTGCATTCATAGAAACTGAGGAAACATGCCACATGAGGCAAAACCCACATCATGTACATACTGAGACACCTTCCTAGGCCACTCCACATGGGCACATAACAACAATGTACAGGTTCATCCCAAGTTAATAACGGTTGATCCTTCCACACTGCTATCCAATACAAGATAAACTCATGTATGAAACTATAAAATAGTCAGAAGCCATCACATCTCCAAACCAAACAGTTTCTGAACCTCCCCAAGATCCAAGAGCATAAAACATTAAACACTGACATACTTTCCAAAGCAACTTATTTACATCAGAACATTGCATGTGGCCTCAGTAAGGTCACTTAAAAGCCTTTGGTTTCTTTAAATAGAATCAGAAGGCAGCAAAAAAAGGAACTATTTCCTTTAAGGTTATTTAGCAAAATTCAAATGAAAAAGGAAATGCACATTTGGTGGGGAGTTCATCACCTTACTGAACTAGAAAGTGTGGCCCAATTTCACCCTCCCCCTTCCACCTCCCCAACCCATTCCTCTTCTCTGTCTCATAATTCTTAGCCAAGACAATAGGAGTCATGTGATAGGAGGAAGAAATTGGGCCAGTTAAAAATAGAAGGCACACTCCTCTGACCAAGTTCATTAGAATGCTGAAGTTTCATTGTTGATTGCTATTAATCTATGTCTGCCTGATACTTGCAAGGGAAGAGGCAACAGAAGATGACAGATTCTGAGGACTGGAGTCACTCCTTTCCCCCCATACTTTGGTCTCATTTACTACCCTGGCTGAACATCATTGTATAACCCAAATCATTGAGGTGAGCTGTCTGGATGCTGGTCCACCTTCTCCAACATCCAGTTTTGACTTAAGAAAGCACTGTCTGGCTGCTTTCCCCTCCCAGTAGGGGGCTTCACACTGATGTGTGTGTGTGTGTGTGTGTGTGTGTATGTGTGTAGGGGGGGAGTCGCCAGCCTCTGGTATTCCAGTTACATTTCACCCTGACTTTTGTATGCTCTGGACTCAAGTATTTCAGCAGCTTGTCTGCAGAATGGGACCCTGAGGATGCCCCTCTGAGATGCATTAGATATTCAAAAGGGCTGAGTCCTCCCATCCTTCTTTGTAAACACATAGTAAGTACCTGCTGTGTATTAGGCAGTGCCTCCACCCAGGTAAGCAGGCCCCATGGAGACTACATCATGGAGAGCTAAGGGAGTGGGGGAATGACCATTTGCTGATGGTTCCCTCTGAGAGTGGGTAACAGCAGCCTTATGTTTACTAGCTCATCTGTTTGATTTAGTATTCCTTCCCCTGTTTCATAAGACAATAGTTGTAGCTTTGAGGGACGACTGGCTAGACATGGGATCCTTTTCTTTCAGCCTATCTTTATCCTGGGTACCCTTTCCTGAGGTTGTGGGTAGAGGTATATATCCTGAGATTGGGTCCACCTGATGGAAGGTGTGAGTTGGGACAGGTGAGTTTAGGCTCTGCTGTTTCTTCTGACATTAACATAGAACTGTAACCATTCATCTTTAGAGTTGGGCCAGCAGTAGCCAACAAGAGTCCAGTAGATGGAAGATCCAGTCTGAGTTGGCAGCGAGCTGGGCCAGGATCTATGGCCCAGAGATTAAGATTGGTATCTTAACCTGACTCCCAAGTTTGTAGCCTAAGACAGCTTACCAGAGGGAGAGAATAGGCACTGAGCCAGGATGGCTGGTTTCCCACGTTTGCTGCCCTACTGCATCAAGGTCATGTGCATGACAGAGAAGGCGGCTTCAGCTCTGACTTTGCAATGCTAATCTCACCAAGAGCTCTCACTGGCTGGTCAGGAGGGCCCAGGAAGTACTGAGCATCCACAACTGCCTCACAGGCAAAGACCAGAGGACCAGAAGGGGAGAAAATGAGGAAGCACCTGCTTTTACCCTGACTGTAAACTGAGGACTCTGAGCCCAGACACGTCACTGTGCACACTGTGCCGAGGTGGCATTTGGCAAGGTGTGCCGTGGCGAAAGCCCAAACCACAACACCCTCACAAAGCAGGAATTTCTCAGCTTTGTCCAAGCATCAAGCCAGTGGCCAAGGTGGCAGGTGAGGAGGCTTAGGCCTAGAGCAGTTGACTCCATCTGCTGTCCAGGTGCAGTGTCAAACTTCAGTGGTGGCTCAGGGATGCTAGTCGAGGGACAACCCCAACCCCTACCCCCACTCTGGTAGTCACTTGGTGAGACTCCTTTGAGTGTGACTGTCACAAAAGAACTCGGGAGCAAGAATGCTTGCTGGGTGGTATAGGTATAGACATAGGCATAGGTACAGAATGGTATAGGTATAGGTATAGGTATAGGTATAGGTATAGGTATAGGTATAGGTATAGGTATAGGTATAGGTATAGGTATAGGTTTAGGCTGGTATAGGCTAGTATAGGTACAGGTATAGGGTGGTATAGGGAGCAAGAATACTTGCTGGGTGGTATAAGGGTTTTGGGGTTATTAAAGGTGAGGTTAAAGGTACATATGTATTTGCTACTTCCTTCTGTTGCCTGGAGGCCTCACTTGCAAAGCTGGCTCTTAAACTATTCAGAAAGTTGGAGAGGGCTATATAGGATGTTTTACTCATTGAGGCAGAGGACAGAATCTGACACTATCTGTAGACTTTCTTTTAATTTTCTTCTGTTCCCTCCTTCCCCACCTTCCATTTTCCTCTCTTCTCCCTCTCTCTTTCCCTATGGAAATGCACATTTGAAGCCAGGAGCTAATGTCAACTGTCATCCTCAACAACTCCTACAGTATATTTTGAGACGGGGTCTCCCACTGAAGCTGGATCACAGTGAGGATGGTGCCTTAGTCACTGTTTCATTGCTGTGAGGAGACACCATGACCACAGCAATTCTTATGAAAGAATGCATTTGATTGGGGCTTGTTTACAGTATCAGAGGTTTAGTCTATTATCATTATGATGGGGATCATGGAGAGCATACAGGTATGGTGCTGGAGAAGCTGAGAGCTATATCCTAATAATGAGTGTGTGTGTGTGTGCGCGCGCGCGCGCGCGAGAGAGAGAGAGAGAGAGAGAGAGAGAGAGAGAGAGAGAGAGAGA
>NW_021604657.1:3442201-3456448 GCF_004785775.1 Grammomys surdaster
GAGAGAGAGAGAGAGAGAGAGAGAGAGAGAGAGAGAGAGAGAGAGACTGGGCCTGGCTTGGCATCTTCCCAACCTGCCTTGTTTTCCTTTTCCTGTCCAATCTGGGCTCTCTTGCCTTTACTCAGTTCCAAAGCACAGGGTTGGTTGCTATAGGCTGTCTCCTACAACTGACCTTCAGACACTCATCTCCCACTCTCCTTTCTCCACTCTTCCTCCTCCTCTCCCAGAGTCTTCAGATAAAAATAGGATCCTGCCATCAGTAGAGGAGGAGGGTAGTCTGAATGACAATGATCCCCATAAAATCATAAGGAGTGGCATTGTTAGGTGTCATCTTGCTGGAGTAGGTGTGGCTTTGTTGGAGGAAGTAGGTTACTGGAGGCAGACTTTGAGGTCTGAGAAGCTCAAGCCTGTCTAGTGAGTGGCTCACAGTTCACTCCTGCTGCCTGTGGATTAAGATGTAGAACTCTCAGCTCCTTCTCCAGCACCTTATCTGCTGGCATGCTGCAAAGTTTACCACCATGACAATAATGAACTAAACGTGTAAAACCGTAAGCCAACCCGATAAAATGTTCTCCTTCATAAAAAAGAGTTGCTGTAGTCATGGTGTCTCTTCATAGCAACAGAAACCCTGACTAAGATGGGGGATTTCGGGATTCTAATCTTGTCTCTGGATTCAAACTGAGGAAATCAAGATCATGAAAGAGGAAAAAGGCTTCTTGACATTTCTAGGGATTTAATGATTCATCCCTAGAAAATGTATAGAGATCACCTTTTAACATAGAAATAAATGTCTGAATCCCAGTCACCTAGTGTATGATGTGTCCTTGATGTCCCAGTGGCCAAGTTATGGTATCCATGGTATGTACCATATGGAGAGTGTGGCCTAGGTTTGATTTCATGTAAAATAGGGACATTTACTTGCCTGCATTACAGGGCTGTCCATAGTAGTGAGACAGTGTATGCAAAAGAGTGAATATAGCATCTATCATGAGTTGTATCAATCTATACCCCCATCTACTTCCAAAGGGGAGGAGAATGCAGAAATTAGGATTCATAGCCTAGAGTCAGACAGTCAGGGTTCTAATCCTAGTTCAGCTATGCCCTAGGTCTGTGATCTTGGGAGAGTTACTTTCCATCCCTGTTTGAATACTTGGTCCCCAGTTGGTTACACTATTTGGGGAAGTTTGGATGCTACAGCCATGATGGAGGACTATGTCGCTGCTAGGGTTAGGCTTTTAGAGTAAGTCTCCTCTTACTTCCAGCTTGTCTCTCTGATCTTTGCTTGTGTTTGTAGATGTGAGCTTCCTGCTGTGGCCACCATGCCTGCTACTTGCTGCCATGATTCCACACCATGGTGGACTGCAAGTTAAAACAAACCCTGTCTTCCATAAGTAGCATTTGGTCATGGTGTTTTATCACAGCAACAATAAAAGTAACGGATACACTAGCATATCCATCAATACTTACTGAGTGCTTGCTGCTGTTGCTATTGAATAACCATGAATTGTTAGGATAATGTAATAATAACATGATTATGTAACTCCATCTTCCAGAATCTCAAAAGCCCAGGCTTCCAGAAGAAGGTTAGAAGTTAGGGGTTTAGAAGATGCTCAGTGGGAATGCTTACTGTTCAGTCATGAGGATCTAAGTTTAAATGCCAACTCTTATGTATAAAGAAAGCCAGACATGGTAGTAACCCCAGTGTTGGGGAAGAGGGACCAGTGGATCTCAAGCCAGCCTACCTAAAATGTCATGCTTCAAGTTTCCTACTAGACTCTATCTCAAGGTAATAAGGTGGAAAGTGACCAAGGCAAACTCCTGGCCTCTGATGGGTGGACACGAGTGAGTCTGTACCCCCCTCCACATGTACGCACATACAATGCTACATATACTTCACTTTCTTTTAAAGTGAAAAAAAGAGATTTAATTTTTTGGTTTAGTGAACAGTTCTTTGAGTTTGTCAAAGCTGGAGATGCCCAGGAAAATGGTGAACCAACTACTTCTTGTGGTACACTGAAGAGAGGAGACCTATGGAAGGGTAAGGTTGAGCTAGTGTCCCCTCCATGTTCCCAAATAGCACTGGGAAGTGTTTCAGTGTCTAAATCAATGTGTAAGAAGGCACACCTCTTCTTGAATGAGTTGACTCTTCTCTTATTACATTTCCTCATTCAGAGGTTGATGTCTGGGGCCTTTACCCTCCTACACACTATCTTTTTTTTTTTTTTTTTTTTTTTTTTTTTTTTTTTGAGACGGGGTCTCTCACTGAACCCAAAGCTCACTAATTCAGCTAGTCTGGCTGGCCAGCAAGCACCAGGGATCCTCCTGTGTCTGCCTTCCTAGAACTGAAATTTTATGTGTTTCGGTCATGTTGGCTTTTCCATGGGTGCTGGGAATCAAACTTGGGTCTTCATGCTTGTATAGAAAGCTCTGAGCCACATCCCTAGACCTCCTACTACTTCTATAAATATGAAGAAAACACCTCGAATTGCTTCACCTCTATCCTGACTCAGGTCAACTCAAATCAAGGGACCGGATCAAAAGTTCACCTTGAACAATGTGCAGAACCAGGTCCTTCTCTGCCCTCTACCAACCCTTGTTTCTATTCCCATACCTTGGTTAAGTCAGGTGTGAGTTTCAGTGATATGGGGACCAGGCACTGATAGATGACAAAGGCCTAGAGCCCAGGAATGGAGTATAGAAGCGGCCATGGTGCCAGACATGTGTAAGAGCAAGGGAAAGGAGACACTGGGCAGAATTGTGGGTAGAGAGGAGAAAGCAGAGCCCCAGGGATTATGTGTCCCTGTGGGCTTTGTGGGAGGTTCTTGGAGCTCACTCACCCAGATCAGGTGACCACAGAAGCCATGCAGCTGGTCTCAGGACCCCAGATGGCCTCTGCCTGGAGCAGTACAAAGAGCAGATATTTTCCAGTACCTAGTGTAGGATCCCAGGGAAGCTCTTGCATGATGGCACTTTAGGAAGTCCCATTTTCCTTCCTGGTAAATGAGGTTATAAAATTTGCACAGTTGAATCACAGTGCTCGTTGTATAGGTGACTAGTTGATGCAAACACATCAGATAACATACAGCACTGCCTCCAGGTCCCTGTGTTGGATTGACACTGTCTGATCATTACAATCCAACCTTATGCCATTTGCTCACTCAATGAACGTTACTGAGATAAAGCTGTAGGTGAAGTACATATGGAAGATGTTCTGGGCTATGGAGCAGAATAAGATGGGTGTAACTTTTTGTGGAACTAGTGTATTCCATGTATGAAGATATCTTTCCAGCTTTGTCTCCAAGGCTGAAATGTTGGTGGTCCTCCTAAGTTTTGTCACTAGAGATAAAAGGGATGAATACTTCTTGACAGTTTCAGAATGGAGATAAAGGGCATGAAAGTGAGCTTGTGCAAGAATGACTCGGTCTACCACCACTGTATGCTCAAGGAGAATTACTGTTACAGAGCTGTGGTAGAGTGTTGACTTTGGGGTTACAAAGACCTTTTAGCCAGGAGGTGAATTTGCAAATTTAAAATCCACAAATAATGAATGCATCTGTGGGGATCAGATAGAGCTAACGTGGATGAAATTCTCTGTTTTGTTCTCTTTTTTTCTGATACTGTGGATTGAACCCAGGGCCTTAAACTAAACATGGACTATAGCATTGCTATTTTTCCTCTTATCTTTGTTTTATTAATATTTTCTTTCTTTTTTTTTTAAGGTAGGATCTTATCATGTAGCTGGGGATGGCCTTGAACTTCTTCCAATCTTTCTGTATCTAGCATCCAAGTCCTGGGTTCAAAAATATGCACCACTATGCCTGGAAATTATAGAATTATTAATGATGGTTTTTTTTAAAGTCAGCTTTTATACATTATCATACAAAATAGGTTATATTATTGCATTTTCATTTATAACACATTTTCATATTTATTACCTCAATTTTTAGAACATATTTATTTATTTGCGTGTTTGTTATGCCTGCATGTATGTCTGTGCACCATGTACTTACCTAGTGCCTGAGCAGATACCCTGGAATTAGAGCCACAGATGGTTGTAAGCTGCCAGGTGGGTGCTGGATATCCCATCCTCTGGACCATGGGCCAAGGCTCTCAATCACTGCATCAATTCTCTAGTCTCCTATTATTTTGCCATTACAGAACCCCTCCTCCATTCATTTCTTCTTCTCTCTATTTTTTTTCCCTCTTGTCAGAACTGAATCCAGGGTCTTGTGCATTAGTTGAACATTCTACCACTAAGTCATACCCCTGGCCTTTATTGTTCCTTCTGCTTTAAAGTTTTTTATTAGTCGGGCGGTGGTGGCGCACGCCTTTAATCCCAGCACTTGGGAGGCAGAGGCAGGCAGATTTCTGAGTTTGAGGCCAGCCTGGTCTACAGAGTGAGTTCCAGGACAGCCAGGGCTACACAGAGAAACTCTGTCTCGAAAAAATAAATAAATAAATAAATAAATAAATAAATAAATAAATAAAGTTTTTTATTAATACTGCCCTGTCCCCTTTTTCCTCATCAGTAAATCACTTCAGGGAAACAAATGAACAAAGCTAAACTCTTCCACTACCTTCCTTGTCTTAGCAACTTGGAGGATTACCACTTGGCAGTGGTAGACTGTGTTGGGGTCAGCAGGTTCCAGCTTGGAATCCTCCATGCTGGGTTACTGAAAAGACAAAGGGGAATTGTGAAGAGTTGGAAATGTCACCTAAGTATTGCTGCCTGTCTTCCACCTCAGCAGTGAACACCTTCATCAGACACACACACACACACACACACACACACACTGGGTCCTCACTGGGTCCCATCCCCTTCATGTGGCAATTCCTCAACTCACCTCAGCCTTATTGGAAGCTATGCTTCCAGCGTTGAGATGATGGAGAACTAGAGAATTATATTAGTTCAAATATGCAGTTCTAATGTAGAAAGTCTCCTTCAAAGTGGGCTAGCTAATTTGAAGGAAAGCGATCAAGGCAAAAGAGAGTGAAATAGTGAGAATCGTTGTTGACTTAGGCATTGTACCTCACATGTATAATCTCAGTTTTTGAGAGGCTGAGATAGGAAGGCTGTTCTGAGCTTAAGGCTAGCCCGGGTTACAGAGTGAGTTCCAGTCCATTCTGGGCTACAATGTGTGTCCTTGTCTCCAATAGTCAAGGGGGAAAAAAAAGACAATTGCTTCAAACTGTGCTGAAGATGTATTCATTTCCTTTTCAAGGGCATTGTGCAAGCTCAACTCACCTGTGCTTTACCCCATGCCTCATCTGATTGTTCTACTAGGCTAAAGGGAAAGACCAGAAAGTTGTCCGTCACTCCACCGGGGACAGGAAATTCCAGGTCACAAAGGTTGCTTACATTTTTACCTGCTCGGCCTCCAGATCTGAAGTTTATTTGAAAGGCTTGTTTGTCTAACTCAGCTCTGCTCAAATCAATCTTTCATGGGTTCTCCTGGCAAAGATCACCTTGGGTCAAAGGCCAGAGGTCATCATGCTTCTCAAATACCTACCCGCTTGGTAAGAGTGCTAAAGTGGACAATTACCCAGCAATTAGTGAGGGACAAAGAGAAGTGCTTCAAAGGACTAATTGGAAAAAGATGAGAACTGTGTCCCTGTGCTGCTTCTGCGGGACCATCTTTATGGCAGTCCCCAGGCATCTCCAGTCTTTCTTGGCTTTCCCCTCTTTCTTTCTTACTTTTGTTTGTTTTTGTTCTTTTCTTCAAGGTAAGGTCTCACTATGTAGCCCTAGCCATCTTGACGCTCACTTTGCAGACCAGGTTGGCCTTGAACTCACACTATCAAGTGCTAGAATTAAAGGCATGCGCCACTAACTCATGCCAAAAACAGGACAGCCAGCATAGTTGAGTTGATGCTCAGGTCTCCTTTGAGTCTTCAAGAATTGCTGCTAGAGTATCTCTCCCTTTCTAGAGCCCGGGTATGCTCATACAAGGCGTGTGTTGTTCTTCAAGTCAGGAGACATAGCTACGAGATGTCATGGCAGAAAAAATTCCTTGAGACTAATGTATATATAGGAGTAATGTTGATAGATAGAAGAAATCCCTGAGGGAAACTTGTAGAACTATCAGAGTCTCACAGTGCAGTCTAGGTCTCTTTGGTGTAAATGTACTCGTCTTGATTTAATACAAAGTCAGAGTGTTTATAGCAACAGGAAGCTACAGATGGAGATCCTGAGGTTCTGTGGAAAAACTGATTTGAAAAACTCATCAAGAGACTGTTCAGTATGCCACAGGTCCTAGTGCTATGGGTGCTAGAAAAAGGGGCAGACTGCTTACACAGGCCAGTGTTTCAGGGAGGGGGAGGGGAGGGCCAGTGCACACAGGTCTCATGGGCTTTGCATTCTGGAGATCCAGCTAGCTGCTCAGCAGTGAAAGGGTATGACATTTCCCCAAGAATAAGAGTCCTTGAGACATAGCTTCTCTCAACAATGCCTCCCCGTCATGGTTCCACGTAAAAACCACCTCATGTTCCTCTTCTTAACCAGGCTTTGAAACAAGTTTTTAACAACATTTCTATTGTGAGATTTGAAAACAAGGGCGGACAGAGCTGTATCTACAAATTCTGGTTTTGCTGGTATTTTGTTAACCAAAGATTCATAGCAACATTTCCATTCATAAGAACTGTGTCCCGCAGGAGTTGAGGTGGCTTCTGCTGTTTGGAGATGAAAATGCCTTAGACAAGGAATGACAACGGTATCCCATCCTAGTCACACTCCCTTTCTCTTGTAAGTAGAGGGAGTCTTCTAAAAGCACAGGCCTGACTCTATAGTGCTGAAGGAGTTTCACTCCGAGTAGTGGCTTCCTCCCTTGTGTTGGGAGGGGGGGCAGAACAACAACAACAACAAAAAGGATTTGTAGTATCTGCCATGTGCTGAGTCCAATGCACATCAGATCTCTCATAATTTCTATAACAACACTACAGAATAAGCAATAGGAAAAAAAAATGAATGAGCACAGGACAACGTGGTAATAATTATCCAAAATCCAACAGCTCAGTGACTGAACTGGGATTCAAGGAAGTTGCATGTGTCTTAAGGCTTCTATTGGGTCATACTTCACCAAAGCTCATCACCCACTGAGGGAGCATAGGATCCCTGGAAGCCTCAGAGTAGAATGGAGGCAGCTTGTTTCTGAGCATGGGGGAGGGGCAGGGAGAAGCCAGATGCTCCAGCCATCTCAGGTCACATGGAGCCTGATCCTTTCTCAGCTTGATTTGACCTAGAACTGGGAAACAGATGGGACCATGATGCCCCAGGGTCTGTGGGAGGCTGCAGACACACATGAGTCCTGCCTGTCACCGCTGCCTCTGCTATTGCTGCCGCTGCTGTTGAGAGCCTGGGGCCCACTGGCCTTACAATCGGCACTCCAGTGGGCGCCTTTGGACTTAATCTTTACAAGGAATTTAGTGGTAAGGCTAGAGGGCTCATCCTTTCTGAGAGCAACAGAGACCCAGAGCAAGTCCGGGGCAATGAGACAGATGTCAACTGATGCATTATAAACAATGTAGCATTGTCCCAGGCAAAGATAAACAGGGCCTGAGAGCATCCTCCTGGATTCATGACCGTCCATTTGCAAAGACTTATCTGGTAGACATGGCTGTTCATAAATTCTGTCTAGTTGATGAGTAGAGGACCTATTATTACATCCATGTGAAGTTATCTAGCAAATGAATAGCTATCTACCTATTTATTGAGTCAACATTCACTTACTATTGAGGACCCATAGTCCCCTCTGCCAAGGACTGAGGGATTTCTTGGAGTGTAGCTTTCAGTTCTTTGTTTAACCAGGACTTCACTGGTCCCCTCATTCTCTGATGATGGTTGCTAGAACAGCCTCTTAATCTCACTGGGCAGGCAGTGGAAAGTCAGACTCAGTCCCTGCTTCCAGGAACACATGCAAGTAGTTGTGGCAGGTAATCTGATGGAGCCATTGTATCTGGACCTTGAGTGGCAGCTTTTCATAAGAGGACCAAATACTAGAAGTGAGATTCTTTGGCAGGAACTCAACAGATCTCTCTAGAAAGCTCGGGCTTAGGGTGGACACGTCGTTGGGTAAACTGGTGGTTGAGATGGTTGAGGCAAAGGCTTAATGTTTAACAATCGCTGGTTCAAGACATCATAGGCAGTGGGAGGGGCTGGGAGTGGAGGGTGGGGGTAGGGGGGAGACAATGGGGATGTATGGGGATTATCAGAAAGACACTTGAGGAGCTAGTTTAGAGATGCAATTTACAACGTAGGCAACATTGCACTACAGAAGAACTTGTTTTCTTTGGTTTTCTTTTCTTGTTTAAGCAGGGAGAAAAAGAATTAGAGATTCCTAAATGTTTCATTCACTGGAGCATTTTTTTTTTTTTTTTTTTCCGAGACAGGATTTCTCTGTATAGCCCTGGCTGTCCTGGAACTCACTCTGTAGACCAGGCTGGCCTCGAACTCAGAAATCCACCTGCCTCTGCCTCCCAAGTGCTGGGATTAAAGGTGTGTGCCACCACCGCCGGGCTCACTGGAGCATTCTTTACTCAACATCCCAGGATGTATCAAGTGATTCGCTAGGGCAGCGGTTGTCAACCTTCCTAGTGCTGTGGCCCTTAAGACAGTTTTTCTTGGTGTGGTGACCCCCCACCCCCAAACATGAAATTAGTTTCATTGCTACTTCATAACTGTAATTTTGCTACTGTTATGAATCGCAATGTAAATGTCTGATATGCAGCATATCTAATCTGTGATCCCAGTGGGGTCTTAACTCGGGCTGAGAACCACCGGGCTAGCGAAATGGCATCAGGCCACTCATTTCCTTCTCTAAGCGCTGCAGAGGACCCAACAACCAGGTGATGAGACGACAATAGGGCTGTGGCTTTTGGTAGGACAGTTATTCAGCAGGGAGCAAATCTAATGCAAAGACCTCAATGCTGGCTCCAGCCTCTGCCCCTTTATCTGTCTTTCTTTTGTACCCTCCCCTCCAGAAGACCTTGAGGACTGTAGTCGATCCCACTACAAAACAGTTACACAATTCCCCGGGAGAAGGCACGTTTCCACCTTGGCCGTGAATAAGTCCTTTCTTCTCTCTAACACTGGCCAGTGGAGGCCCAGGCTGGAGGGGTAGGTCCGGTCTGCCGTGGAGGGGAGGGCTGAATAACTGTTTGCTTTTTCATTAAACAAAGTCTGCACGGCAGGGCTTGTGGTCACAGGTGCTCCTGGAGCCCGACAGAGCAGGTATTACAATTCTCCTTTGGCATGCAGGTGAACCAGCACGCATGCAGCCTCAATAACGGTGGTCTTTTTTTTTCTGGGGCTGCCGTCCCATAAATGACTTCTTTGAAGAGGCTGCCTGGCGACTGCGGGACCCTCCCTACAGCACCCACTTGGTCACTGGTTCTGAAAGCTGGATTGTCCCACATGAAGCCCTGCCCTTCCTTCTTCGACATTCCTCATGCTGACCATTGTCTGTAGAAAGAGGCCATTGTCTACCGCTGACATATCTGCTGACCGAGCCGCATGAAACAAGGGGAGCTTTGGGGAGAAAGCAATCCACTAGAAATAACAAAACCCCAAGCCCCGCCTCAGAGGAGGCTCAGACTGGCCTGGTCAATTTCCTGATGGCTGGTGTTCCTCCCGGGAGGAAGTGCCCACCACCATGGGAGGGAGGGTCCCTTTTATCTCTGGGTTGGAATGACACCATTCGTGCCTTTGTGTCAACAGCACTGAGAGGCCTTGTGGAGGGTTATGTGGCCAGTGCTGAGGAGAGCTTGTTTGAAGAGGGAAAAAAAAAAATCACAGAATGATGTTTACCCAGCAGGCTGCTCCTGCCAGTGCAGACTCCAGTGCCCGCTGCAGTCGGATATACCCGCTGCCCAGGCTGTTTTGGCTTGCCCTTGGGTGCTGTCGGGCCAGGAGGGCAGGCAGCTGGCAGACACCGGAGGTTGATGCCAGCTCTTAACTATGGAAACTCGCCTCTGCCAGGCGTAAACAGCCAGGGTCTCTTCCAGCCTGCCCCACCCCCAGCTTCCTCTCTGCTCCAATCCAAACTAAAGGCTCGCTAATGCCTGGGACTGCAGAGGCTTCCGAACCTAGCCGGTGGCCTGGCCACCAGCATGTGTCTGTCAAATTTTCAGATATACTCACTTTGGTTCAGGGGAAATGTTTTCAAGGATTAAGCTGCAGAGGTCCTTCTGATTCAAAGGGTCACCCCCAGGACCTGGACCAGGGGCTCTTTAGAAATGTGGAGCTCAGCCTGGTGAGGCAGTGTAAACGGGAGCCTGGACGGGAACACCATGGAGGATCGATCATAGGAGGAATTCTGTGGCTACATACAGGTGGAAGGAAGGGAAAGAGGGAGGGAAAGAGGGAGGGAGGGAGGGAGGGAGGGAAGGAAGGAAGGAAGGAAGGAAGGAAGGAAGGAAGGAAGGAAGGAAGGAAGGTGGGAGGGCGGGTAGAAGAGAACCCCAGGCCTTAACCTGCTGATTCGGAATTTGTATGTTAACATGATCTGCTATTTCCGCATGTGCCCAATTAAGTCTAAGAAGCAGTAGGTTCTCAAACTGTCCACCAGGATCTCCTGGTCCAGGAAGGTCTCAGACCTACAGAACACGCTGAGTTGCCACATTCACGCTGTTTATAGGCTCTGGCTTGAACAAACCAGAAACTGGCGGAATAGCCCACACAACTGCTGAGGAAACCCATGACACTCTCTCACTGTCCTCAGGGTGAGGGACGCCCCTTTGGTGCTTATGTAGTTAGGGGGCATGGTAATGTCTCTTCTTCAGGAAGTCTCCCTGGTATTCTAGAAGAAGCCTATCTGTGCCCCTAGGGGTTGTCCCTGCATTCTCACTTTCTCCTCTGATGACAGGGGTGTGGATCTCTGCCCTGGCACCTTCTTAAAGTGAGCTGGGTGCTAACATTTTAACTTTCCCCACCTAGCTCCCACATCCAGGCCCCTTCCAGTCACTGTGGCTGGGTTGAACCTCACTTTCGTCAATCCACATCGGGCAAGCCTATCCACTGGGAAGTCAGAAAGTGTTGTATTTGGAGATAAGGTTTTAATGTAGGTAAGAAAGTTCAAATGACACAAATCCTAAGCCAGGGTTCTCAATCTGTGGGTCACCACCCCTTTGTGCATGGGAGGACCCTTTCACAGGGTTGCATATCAGATAGCCTGCATACATATCAGATACTTACAATTCATAACAGTAGCAAAATTTAAAGTTGTGAAAGAGCAGTTAAAATAATTTTATGACTAGGGGTCGCCACAACATGAGAAACCGTATTAAAGGGTCAAAGCATTAGGAAGGCTAAGGCCAATTAGTGTCCTTATAAGAGTCTACACCTGGGTGATGGCTCAGCTGATAAAGTGTTTGCTGTTCAAGTATGATGACCCAAGTTTGATCCCCCAGAACCAGTGTAAAACAAAAACAAAACAAAACCGTGGTATTGTGGTACTAGCCTATAATACCAATGCTTTGGGGAAGTAGATCTCCAGGGCTCACCTGCTAGCCAGTGTAGCTGGATCTATGAGTTCCAGGTTCAGTGGGAGACCCTGTCTCAAAAAGTAAGATGGGGAGTGACTGAGGAAGACCTGATAGTAACCTCATATGATACATGTGCATGTATTTCTTTTTTCTTTTTTTTTTTCGAGACAGGGTTTCTCTGTGTAGCCCTGGCTGTCCTGGAACTCACTCTGTAGACCAGGCTGGCCTCGAACTCAGAAATCTGCCTGCCTCTGCCTCCTAAGTGCTGGGATTAAAGGTGTGCGCCACCACTGCCCGACTTTTTGTTTTGTTTTACATGTTGCATGTCTATACATGTGAATATGTATATCCTTATACACACACACACAATGCTTGTAGGGAGGCAAATAAACATGGGAGGGGACAACCTATGGGTCAAGGCCTTAGGAGAAACCAATGCAACCATTGTGTTGATTTCAGACTCTCGGTTTCCATGATCATGAAGAAATTCTGTCCTATCAATTCTGTCATCCTAGCTGTGCCTTCAGAATGGAAGTCCCAGCAACCACTGCACCAGTCTGTTAAGTGCTTCATGGCAACCTTGGATGGCAAGCTCTACATTTTGCTGGTTCTTAATGTCTTGGAGGGTTATCACAAGCCTTACGATATGACTCGCTTAACTAACATCTGTGGGCTGCCCATCACATTCTGCTTTGCCTCAGAAATTAGCTTGGGCTGAGAAAGTTGTAGAAATCCTTTCCTGTCAAGTATGAGGCCGAGGGCACAGGAAGTGATGTGTGTGTGTGTGTGTGTGTGTGTGTGTGTGTGTGTGTGTGTGTGATTTTGTCTGGAGATAGGGCTCTTTAGGAGTCTTCTAGTCTCCAGGTCCTTGTTTACTTTCCCTCTTGTAGACAAGAGGACATTCACTCACAGACCCAGCAGGTGAGCAGCTCATGGGCTCAGAGGTCTGCAGAGAATAGAATCTTTAGGTTCTATCTCCTTCCAGGATCCAGGAAAAGATAGGCATGCTCTGTCCAGACTAGATACCCACAAGCCTCTGTTCTGGGCCCTCATTATGAATGAGATGTGCTGAGTCTGCCCAGAAAGATACAGCAGGCAAGTCGCCTCAGAAGCACAGTGGAAAAAAGATTACACAGTCAGAAGGGGTTGGCTTGGCCTGAGGCTGGCTTCTAGATCCAAGTCGTTCAGTGGACAGTCTTCACGTGGCTATGTCAGGCAGGAGCCTTGTCCTGAGGGAGGAAGCAGACACTTCTTGTTATTCCAGGCCTTTCTGGCATCCACCTCTAATCCCTTCTCCCCTCTTCTTTCTTCTTTTCTCCTCTTGTTTTCTCAGAATAGGGTCTTACTATCTATCTCAGGCTGGCCTACTTCTCATGATTTTGGTTCATCCTCCTGACTGTTGGGATTAAAGGCATGTACCTTCATAGAACACATTCTCCCGGTCTACTTTAACGTCATACTCTCTCTTTCCTGTATTAGTCTTCCACTCTTGCTGCAGAAGTATGATGACCTGAGTTCGATCCTTCAGAACCCATGTGAAAAATCTAGGTGTTGTGGCACTAGCCTGTAATAGCAATGCTCTGGATAGATGGATTTCTAGGGCGCACCAGCTAGCCAGTCTAACTGTATCTGTCCTGTGCTGTAGGCTGTGCCCTATGACCTGGGAATCTAGAGTCGAATAGAACTTGGTCCATGCTTTTGTAAAGGTTTTGGCTTAGAGAAGACCACAGAGCAATGGATGAACAATGCCCAGAGCACAGGAGCATCATCAGAGAGTACTGAGTCATCTGGAGGAATATATAAAGACTAGGTAAGCCTAGACTCAGAAAAATGTCTCATTGAGGAGATGTGAGACAGCTTATTGGAGAAGAGGCATGGTCAAAAAAGTGTTTCTTGAAGAAGAGAAGCATGCATACAGGCCTGGGCCCAAAGGGTCCCCATTGCATGTCAATAGTGGGAGCTTCCATTCATGGTCTGAGCCACTCAGAACAGTACAGGGATGCCGGTGTTTCTCCTGTGTTCACATTTTTCCTTGTCTCATCCCCTCACAGGGACACCCATTTCCCCTTTTTCAGCTGGCTCTTGACGCTGTGGAACTTTTAGTCTGGAACAGGCACAGGTGGCATTTTCTGTAAAGGGTCAGATCATAAACATTGTAAGGGTCGCAGGCCATAGAGCCTCATTCTCAGCTCCTTGCCTCTGCCACACAAAGGACAAAAGCAGCTACAGAAACAGCTAAGCAAGGCCAGAGCTGGGCAGCAACAAACCTGTCAGGACAGAAGGATGGGCTAGAATTGGCTGCTCATGGGTCAGAGTTGGCCAACCACTGGTCTAGAAGGAGAGATAGCGAATAAGTCATAAGAGGCAGTTGTAGCCTCTGTCAATGTGATTCTCCTCCCTGTGTCTGGGCCTCAGTGTACAGAGCTGAGCTCTAGTCTGTAGCTCAAAAAGCTCATACATTTACAGAGTGAGAGGCAATATCACAGAAGTGCTTGGCCAGGGAGTGGGAACTTTTACCATCTACATTTAGGGAAAAATTGCCGCTCCCCAGATGCTATGCTCCACTGCATGGCAAAGGGATCTGGAAGTCCTCCTTAAGGAAACCTACTTACTCACTCAAGTAGACATGGTGGCCCTGCTGAGTTCGCACACAGCATTGATAGAAAAGACAGATTCTCTATCTATCTATCTATCTATCTATCTATCTATCTATCTATCTATCATCTATCTATCTACAATCCATTCATCTCTCATATATTTATCTCTCTA
>NW_021604657.1:3456458-3473937 GCF_004785775.1 Grammomys surdaster
CTCTCATATATTTATCTCTCTATTCATCTATTATCTATCATCTATGTCTGTCTGTCTGTATATATGTATCTATCATCTATCTACTCTATCTATCTATCTATCATCAACAACATCAACGATTAATCTATTATTATCTATCTCTTTACCTACCTCTTTATATATTTTTTCTTATTGGTATTACTTCTCCAGAGAGCTCTGGCTAACATCTGAAGGTCAGGGGAACCTAAGACCGTTCTGATAATTTGAAGCCTGACAGGGGCTTCTGGACAGTCTACTTGTGACTGAATGTGGGGTTGGGCTCCTAGCTGAGTGCCAGCACACTGAGGTATGGGAAGTGCCAGGTGACAGACCCAGTATCAGGGTGCATTTTTGGCATTAAATAAACAAAGGACCCACATCTTTTCTTTTACTCCCTCTCACTTGAGAATGTACAAGTCTTTCACCCAAGTGACTGGGGGCTTGTTGTTTACCTTGGCCTCCACCATTCCCCATCACTTATTAGGCTGAGCTGAACCACAATTCGGGTTTGTGCAGGGGGCACAATAACTCATCCCTGAATCCATGATATGAGGCCAGAACTTGTGTCTAGCCCACTGTGCCCTGGCTTTGTTTATTCAGATTTCAGTTCTAGCTGTGGTAGAATCTAGAATATGTCTTCTTCTTTTTCCTGAAGTGTCTCGTAGACAAAGAGAGCACCCACTGGTATCTTGACTCACTATGGGCCTGGGAAAGACTTCCTTTTGGGGGGCTTCTTCTCAGACAGGCTCTCTCTAGATGCATCTCTCCTTTTTCCTTCTGTCAGGAACTTCTGATGAGGTAATGCCCTTAAGACTCAGATGAGATCCCTCCTCCCATGGGCAAAGCATCCTTGGAGGCCAGGTTTCAACTTCCCTGTTGTTTCAGCTGTCGTTGCTTCTGGGTTTTCTCCTCTATGTCTTATCCTAAATACTGCCTCCTCCTCCTGTGCCCTGGAAGTGTCCTGTGGAAGCCATGAGATACTCCAGATAGCTCCCGGTCCCAAGCAGAGTCTGAAAACTTGGTGCCAAGTAACTGGGTGACCTTGGACAAGTTCTCTGCCCTTTGGTTTCTTGGAACAGAATGTAGGTATGTCGCAGAACTGTGGGTTAGAGGAGACTGTCATGCAAATGAAGTCATTATTATTCATCACCCAGCAAATAGAGTTCCCAAGGGCAGGGAGGGCACCTTAGGACTCTCCATTTGCTGTCTTTCTTGGCAGCAGGTCTCCTGGGGCTGCACTGATGCTGTGCTCATGAACTTGGCTCACCAGCACTGTGCTACTTCAGCAGTGGGCACTGCAGTGACCCTAGCTATCCATCCTGTTCTGCTGGGAAGGCAAACCCAGGTAGGGGAGTGTGTCTAAAGGGCTTATTTGCCACTTTATTTTAAAATAAGACCATTTGCAAAAATGGAAAGGATAATGAAGAGAGATCATTTTAAATTCTCCTTAATTTGGCTTCAGTTTTTAAAGTGCCAGGAAACATGCTTTTAAGAAAACATACTCTTAAAGAAAGATGTGATATGTGTGATGATATGTGTGTGTGGTGTTTGACGTATGTGTGGTATGTGGTATGTATGTGTGGGTTGCGTATTAGATGCATGTTGCACACATGTATGATGTGTGTGGTATTCATATGTGTATATGTATGTGTATGATGTGGTACAGTATGCATTTATGGTATGCATGTATGTATGTATATGGGATGTGTGCACACATGTGTGATATATATTATATGTATGTTTGTATGCAATGTGAGCAGTATTTGTGATATGTGTGTGCGTATGTGTGTGGTGTGCTATCTATATGAGGTGTGTGTGCACGTGTTTGATTTGTGTGGTGTGTGTATATGTGTGCAGTGAGTGATGAGTGTGGTGTGCAGTGTATGACATCTGTGTGGTGTACATAGTATGTATGTGTGTGTACAGTGTGTGGTGTGCATATGTACATACATATATGTACAGTGTTTGATGTATGTGGGCAGTGTGTGGTATGCTTATGTATATATACATGTGCATCACGTGTATGTGGTATGCATATGTATATATGTATGTGCAGTACATGTATGGGGTGTGTGTGTGTTTTCTAAACTGCTCTACCACATGAGCATTTTGCAAGGGAGACCTTGCCCTCTGTCTAAGAGCTGCAATTGGAGGGACAAACAGTGTTGGGTCAAACAGCCTGTGTTGAGGGCGTGGGAGGTGCTGGGAGGGCCAGGGTGAAATGGAGGGGCCAGGGTCCCTAGAGCTGACCCTCCTGTGTGTGTTCCCTACCGGATGCTGCTGTTAGCCGAACAGAATCGGCTCATGGTTTCATCTCGGAAAAGACGGAGTAAGGAGGGGCTGGTTCCTTTGTGTGGTGAGCCTGCTGGTGAGCACGGATGGAAAGCTCAATTATCAGTGAGGTTAGGGGCAGGGGGAGAGGTCAGGGCCAAATGCCCGCTCTTCCTCTGGGCGCTGAGAGAGCCACTCTGGCCTTTGCGGCTGGGGAGGAGGATGCATTGATCAGGGTCAAAGGTTGTGTGTCATCAAAGGCGGTCTAGGGATAAAGGGAGCCCTTCCCAAGAATTCTAGACTGGCCTATGAAAATCCAAGGCAATTCACTTCCTTAGTGAGAATGTGCAGACGTGCCTTACACTGGAGTCTAGAATTCTTATTACGACATTTACCAGAAAGTCTGTCTTTATCCTACTTTAGCTTTCAAAGACTCAGGGTTCAGAAGCAGAGGGGTTGTAAGTATTCTCTATCTGGGCTATGAATTGAGAACCCTCTGGGGGGAGATTACACATGTCTTCCTTTGGGAAGGAAAAACAATTCATTAAAAAGTCCTTTGTATAAGGCGGGACACCTCAAAGATAGGACCCTAGCCACCCTTGTCTCACACTTATCTTTTCCCATGGGACTGTTTCCTTTCTAGACGTAGAAAAACACAGTCAATTGAAAGCTGGAAGTTAAATGTGAAAGATAACTTAACCGACAGATTGTATAGAAAGATGGGAAAGATGTAAAGAAAGAAAGATGACCTATTAAAAGATGGACCAATTAGTAAAAAGACAGCCATTCGGATACAACAAAGCTCATGTCTGAAACCAGAGAGACAGGACTCCATGCAGGCGGCTGCAGATGCACCATTACCCCCAGAAGGCTTTAAGTTTGATGACTCTCTCTATCCTGTGATTCTAAGCTAGAAAGGAGACAGAAGTTTCCCAGCAGACATGCCTATGCATTTCTAATAATCATTTCTCGCTCTGCACGGTAAAGTATGAGAAAAGAACAAAGGGCCCATTGTGTCTGCTTAACTTTGCAGTCACCACAGCAAAACCAGCAGAGGACACCCGATCGTACATTGGAACAGTTTGTATGGCACTGGAGTCTGGGTCTCAGATGGAGATTGGACAACTATGGCAGAGGGCACTCTTTTAACAGGCAACCTGAAGGCCAAAGGGCTTCAGAATCCTGCTGTGTGGAAGCCCTCAGTCTCAAGTACTGTATCAAGGTGTTTGCAAGGATTCATCCAACTCCATGAGAGAAACCGTGATTGTCTGTCTAAGAGAAATAGCCAGGAAGCCTCAGAACCTAGACTGGACAGGGAAGGTGTGAATATATTTTCTTTTTGCCCTCCTCAGAGTCCTGGAAAAGAGCATAGCATGGTATTGCAGAAGGCCTTGTATTCTTGGATTCTCCACACATTTCTGTTAATGAATTCCACTAATCATCAACGTTGGTGCAATCTGAATATCAATAAACCTGAGTCTCATGAACTTCCTGGGCTCTTGTTTATGTCAGAAGAAGAATGAGAGTGTCGAGGGAAGCTTGTCATTTGGTCACAGGTTCACAAAGTTGGTGCTTCTGTAGTGCTTCTAGAGAGCACTGCGGGGCCCAGCTCATATCTGAATGTGGGAACCCGGTTGACCACAGTTAAGTTCCAAACCTGGATGTAAATGGAGCTACTTACTACCTTTTGGCCTCCCTTTTTTGTTTGTTTTTGTTTGTTTTGTTTTGTTTTTGTTTTTTTGTTTTTTGAGACAGGGTTTCTCTGTATAGCCCGAGCTGTCCTGGAACTCACTCTGTAGACCAGGCTGGCCTCGAACTCAGAAATCCGCCTGTCTCTGCCTCCCAAGTGCTGGGATTAAAGGCGTGCGCCACCACTGCCCGGCTTTGGCCTCCCTTTTTAACGTGGTGTTCTAGTACAATCTTAGCACCTGCCAGTCTGGTGACCATGCACAAAGTCCCGCTGGATGGAGAACACCCAGTTCTCATCTTTTTTTTTTTTTTTTTTTTTTAATTTGGCCAATGTGGATTCTGGTTGAAAGAGAAGCAATTTGTCCAAGATATAGCACAGAATAGAGGAGTCCCCGGCTCTGGGATTCCTGGTATCAGGGTAATAGCAAAACAGTAGTGACCCTAGCAACGTTCTCAGCTCGTCACAGGCTGTCAAACAAAGTAATGTTGAGAATGTCATGCTAGGCACAGCAGGTATTGGCATACACATGAGAAAACTGAAGCTTCTGGTGGGGATCGGGGTGGTGGTGGAGGAAGGAAGTCTTGTCCAAAGATATAAGAGTAGGAAAGTAATGAGAAAGCAGCCGGACAGTGGTGGTACACACCTTTAATCCCAGCACTCTGGAAGCAGAGGCAGGAGGATCTTTGGGTTCAAGGCCAGCCTGGTCTATAGAATGAGTTCCAGGACAGCCAGGACTACATAGAGAAACCCTATTTTGAAAAACAAACAAACAAACAAACAAACAAACAAACAAACAGCATATCCCCCACTTTGCCTACTTCCTATAACACTGAGTACTTCAGAAAAGCTGTTGGTTCTATGTACCAAGAGCCAAACCTACAGATAGAGGGATTTGTCAGACTTTTACAGGCCTCCCATAAACTGAGCTCAGTAAACCTACAAATGCTGCTTCTGCTCCCGGCTTCCTGTCTGGGTGTTGATGCTCATGGCCCTGTACGGGTCTGTAGCTGGGGTTGGGGGTGGGTAGCTCCTTGATGATAGGTAGCTGGTTTCTCTAGTGAAGCCTCATTTGTTATAATGGAGAGCTGACCTGGCTGAGAAGCTTATATTTCCTTTCTTGTTTTCCCCAGAGACTAGAGAATGCTGGGGGAGTGGAGTCTGGGCTTTTTTTTTTTTTTTTTGGACTGAGTATAGTCTACACCAAAGGATTTCTGCTTCAGGGACCTATGGATTCTCTGTTCAGATGCCCCTCTGTTTCTACCTCTTGTTCTCTCTCTCTCTCTCTCTCTCTCTCTCTCTCTCTCTCTCTCTCTCTCTCTCTCGTGTGTGTGTGTGTGTGTGTGTGTGTGTGTGTGTGTGTGTGTTCTCAAGTCTGAGTGAAGAAGCCCGAGTTCAGTACTGGGTGTTATTTCCTCTCTTGACAGTCCAGCTTGTGCTTTTGAGACATTGTTTCTCTCTAATCTGGGGCTTGTCAAGTAGGTTAGGCCTGGCCACCAGTTAGCCTCAGAGATTCACTGGACCCTGTCTCTCCAGTACTGAGATTACAAGCATGTGCTGCCATGCCTGGCTTTTAAAATGTGGGTTTTGGTATTTGAACTGGGTATTCATCCTGGTGTAGTAAGCTCTTTACTGACTGAGCTAGCTCCCTAGCTCCAAGCGTAGGTCTCTTGTTTTCAAGACAGGGTTTCTCTGTGTAGTCATGGCTGTTGTGGAACTCGCTCTGTAAACCAGCTGACCTCGAACTCAGAGCCCGAGTGTGTGCCACCACTGCCAGGCTTCCAAGAGTAGCTTTTTGCTCTAGCTCTGGGTGCAGCCAAAAGCCAAGCAGGCCATGATGGGAAAGCCCCTGTCTATATTTCAACACTACTTAGTCAACTCCAACTCAGCTTACAACTCCACAGAAAGATTTAAGTCCCAAAACTTAAAACTGTGAGATGAAGCTAGAACTGTAGGCTGGCCATGGCTTATCCTAGGTCTAGGACCTGTGGTAAGTTTCAGGCTTATTAGTGAGCCTTAGAGACAAGCCTCACTCTCAGAAACCCAGTGTTCCCATCGCCAAGACGGGGTAATGACACTAAACTAGTGGTTGTCAACCCTCCTAATGCTAGTAAAATTATTTTTATTGCTACTTCATAACTGTAATTTTGCTACTGTTATGAATTGTTAGGTGAATATTCTTGTTTTCCAATGGTCTTTAGGGAGGTCAGGATGCACAGGTAAGAGAACCACTGATAGACTCTTGGGGTGACAGTGAAGACACAAGGAGAACAATGAATAAAATATCTGGTCACCCCAACACCCAAGGTCTCATTTCTTTCTTCCCCCTTTCCAGGCCCTTCTCAGACATCGTTTTTGTTTCTTTTTTGAGACAGGAATATGTATCCTAGGCTGACCACAAACTCATGATCCTCCTGCCTCAGTCTACTGAGTGCAGACATATACAATGGCTCCTGGCCATTTTTCTTTTTGTCGTGCTGAGGAATACTCAGAGGCAGGCCTTAGACACTGGGGAACAACAATGAGTTCCATCAGGCTCCCACCTTTCAGGAGGACACCCCTGGTACAGGCAGTGATGGAGAAAAGGTTACTTCACATGGTTTCTACTGTCTTCCTGGGGTCAGGTGGCACACTGTCCCTTCACTTTACAGTTCTAGTTTTACTTATTTGTATTGCTTCTTTTTACAAAGAATGTCCTTTGAGTGTTTGAGGGAAAAAGATTCCCATTAAGAAGAAATTTGCTGCCGGGCGGTGGTGGCACATGCCTTTAATCCCAGCACTTGGGAGGCAGAGACAGGCAGATTTCTGAGTTCGAGGCCAGCCTGGTCTACAGAGTGAGTTCCAGGACAGCCAGGGCTACACAGAGAAACCCTGTCTCAAAAAAACAAACAAAAACAAACAAACAAACAAGCAAACAAACAAAAAAGAAGAAATGTGCTTTTTCTCTCTGGCTACTAAAATGACAAGGAGCAGCCACTGTCTTCTGGCACCTGGAAGCACCTGATAATGGTTCAGAGAGCAGGAGTAGGCTGTTCACAATGGCAACATGAAACTCTGCCCAAGGAAAAGGGAAGGTGGAGGGGTTTGAGTGATGACTCACTTTCCAGTCAAGATGTCAGAAAGCAGAAGAGTGGAGCTTGTGCAGGTAAGGGTTTCTGAGCACTTGGCTCATATAGAGTTAGCTCTAGTCATGTCTGGATAAGCTGTTGGGCTAAAGCTGGAAATCAAGGCTAGCCCTCCACTCTACCCCATGAGACTCCAGGGCTGAAGCATCAGCCTGAAGACTCTGTAAGGTAGATATAACTGACCAAGTACCCTGGCCCCTTTCCCCTGAACACAAAGGCCTCTTGTCTGGCTGGGCTGTGGGAGTGGACACAAGCCACCTTCTCCTTCCATTGTCACTGGCCTAATCTGTGCAATCTGGAGGGGGGTTTTGTTTCAGTCACTTGGGATCCAGGGGGCAGGAAGGAAGATGACTTCTGACTTTGAAGAGGAAAAAAGGGTTAAACAAGAACCCTTGACCCGTCTTACTTTCCAGTCAGGGAAGAGCTGGTGGCTCATCTCTGGGGGCACTCCCTGCTGTTCAGCAGGAAGGTGTGTTCGTGGTCATTATTTCTAACGATAACATCATTGTGCTTGCTTGTGTGGTTCTTATATCTATCCTGCCTCTTTTTCTAAAGGATTTTCACATTATCAATGGAACTGACTTACAATGAATAAAGGAATCCTGGATTGGGAGGACAAAGCTGATAGACCTGTGTGATGAGTCAGAATTCCCCTCTAGGAGAGAGTGTGGGCGCCTACAGAGTTTTAAGAGACTGGAGAAATAACTTCTTGCTGGAGGTGTAGTTTATTTGGTAGAGCACTTTTCTAGCATGTATGAAGTCCTGCCTTTGGGAAACAGAGGCAAGAGGATCAGGAATTCAAAGTCATCATTGGGTATATAGAGATTTCAAGGCTGGCCTGGGATACATGAAATCTTGTTATTTTTTTCTCAAAACAAAAACGAAAACAAAAGCAACCTCCCCCAGACCAAACCAATCAACCAAAAAAACAAAACAAAACAAAACAAAAAAACCCCAAACACACATACATACAAACAAACAACAACAACAAAACTTAAGGAGAAATACCGCTCCCGTTCGGTAGCACAATCACTTGTTGGTTACCCTGAGTTCAATATTTCAAAAATAGCTATACAGAGAGGCTTTTGAATGCTTCTGAAACAAGAAATACATCCAAGGCAAGAGATGTGCTAATGGTCCCAATCTGGTCACAACAGATGTTATGAATATATTG
This sequence comes from Grammomys surdaster, assembly GCF_004785775.1. Lineage (NCBI taxonomy): Eukaryota > Metazoa > Chordata > Mammalia > Rodentia > Muridae > Grammomys > Grammomys surdaster. The sequence continues at coordinate 3,464,734 of NW_021604657.1, forward strand.
AAAAACCATACCACACCCCACAGATATGTGCGGTTGCTCTAGCTGAGTTGAAAGTAGGCATTAGACTAGAAAAAAAGCAGTGGCTGAAACTCAGTTCTGAGCTTCCTAGGAGCCATGGTGAGGAGGGAAACACATAATTCACAGTATCGACAAGAACCCACACTATTTCTGTTACAGAAGGCTTTAAGTGACAGACATATCAGAGGATATTACCAATACAGCCTAGTGTCCCTGTAGATTGGGACATTGGGAAATATGGACTTGGGAAACTTAAAGGTTCATATATAGCCCCTAGGCAGTGGTTTCCTTTGTATTTCATGAAACACTGACTCTTTCTGGCTGGGAGAAGAGTGTCTTAGACATAGGCAATGTGGCAATCACACAGTTCACATGAGCATCATCGCATTGTCGTTTCTCCAGAAGACTCTCTGTGTTCTCTAATGAGGTCTCTTAAGACATTTACAGAGATGCTTCAATTTACCAAGTCATTTCCCAAACTCCTCTGAATACAGAACCAGACGTTGGGGAGATGGGGGATCCCTAAGTCTTTGTGGCAGTATCGATGTTTTTCCTAGGATACTTGTCTTGCTCACAAGCTCTCAGAAGCTAGTCTCTGTAACCTAGAAACACAATTCAGGGCTTCTCAGTCTGCAGGCCCCTTATGGGGTGCCATGAGATGAACATAGTACTCTTTCCTGGAACCAATTTCCAGTCATTGCTTAACCTCTCGGTGAACAAGGGACATTTTCACCCACCAAGTCTACCAAGATGGGAGTGTGTGTGTGTGAAGGAAGAGTGCCTCTTGCCACAGGGATAGCAGGCAGTTACAGTACAGCATGATGAATGTGTATCAGAAAGGACAAAAGGCCTCTGCTCCAAGGAGGCTTCTAGGAGGAAGTGACACATCAGCTGTAATTGAAAAGATAAACAAGAATTTTATGAATGGGGAGGTGTGGGGTCCCATTGGAGCTTGGAAGGACCAAATGGTCAGAGTGGGCTATAGGAAAGGACAAATGGCTGGGATCTAGGCAGCTGGTGGGAACAGGGGACAGAGTGCCCAACTAGTTAATCTGAGCTCTCTCGAATCAACAAGGTATGGAGGGTCCGCAGAGGAGTGTGGGGATTTTCCCTGGGAGTGAGGCATAGAGGGCATACACATATCACAGAGGTGGAGGTGAGTGGTGAGAACCACTAGGGGCAAAGGCCAGAGCACTGGCACTGACCACCAGTGGATCATGGGTAAGATGACACACTCTTTATGCTCCCAGGAGGAACTGTATTTCCCTTGGCTAGATATTAGACCAAATGAAGAGGCACTTGTCTCACGAGCTGCACCTGGCCCCTAGGTCACCATCAACATCCTAGACAATGGCTTCTGGCCTGAAGCAGAGCAGTTCTTCCTGCCGTTCCTGGTGATAGACAGTAAATACAATGAGACTGCCACAGACATGCCCTGTTTTGGGGTGTCGCCTATTCTGAGGTGTTCTCTGTTCACCGCGGTGAGGAACAAACCAACTCAGCCAGGGCAGAGCCATATCAATTTTGCCACCCCAGCTAGAAGCTTTTAGGAGAGATGGATAGGCAACCAGTTAGTCTTCCCTCATGTACATCATTCCATTTGACCCCACCGCACCCTTTGACACTGGGATGACTTACTTATCCTCAGGTGACAGATGGAGACACTGCAGAGTTGTAGAGGTAGTGATGCCTGAAATTCTGATTCCGACCTTGCACTCTCTCTGCTTTCTCAGCTGTTCTGGTTGCAGAGTTCCTTGTAGCAGCAGCAGAAGACAGAAGCCTTATACCCACCGTATCTTCACTGAGACCTGGCTCAGGTGGTCTGGGGCCCAGAGGTAGGGAGCATGTGGACGGTACCTTGGAATGTCTAGGGCTGACTCTGAGGTCCTAGGAATAAACGGCTAGAGTGAAAGTAGGAAATAGAGCCTATATCTTCCTCTAGTTCTGGGAAACTCTTTTGCGATCACCAAGAGAACAATGTGCCAGGCAGCATGTGGGTTTTAGGACTTCCTGGGACCCAGAGAAACTCTTGTGATATCCCTCTTTCTGAGATAACTTTTCCTGCTCTGTGATGCTTTCATTTTTTAGTACCTGCATTCAGATATCCTTGTACCCAAAAAGTCTGCCTGAACCCCTCTAGCTGGGCCAGCTGCTAGGTGTCTCTGGGCATGCATTCCTTCCTGTAGCACAAGGGACACTTCAGGTGTCAAGGTGTGCAGATAAATCCTTAGCCTTTCCCTGTGGTGTATTCCTGGTATCTGGCCTAAGCCTGGTACACATGGATCAAGAAATATTTAATGAAGGAAGAAAGAGATGGGGGAGGAGGACGGAAGGCAGGCAGGAAGGAAAGAAAGGAGAAAGGCAGGGAGGAAGAAAAGAAAAGAGGAAGGAAGGAAGGAAGGAAGGAAGGAAGGGAAGGAAGGAGAAAGGGAGGGAGGAAGAAAGGAAGGAAGGAAAGAAAGGAACAGAAGATGAGTTTACTTTCCTGTGATAGAAAAAACAAAGCAACACCCCTCAGTTGAGAAAATGTTTGCTCTTGCCTGGGTGGCCATACAGTCGATATAAAGGTAAGCTGAGCCTTGGACTTACAGTTCCACTGAGCCATACTGTGCTTCTGTCTTTTGTCTGCATGTGTGAGCTGGTTAGAGTCCCAAGGCAGTCAGGGTTTTCACGAGCTATACATGTAGTTGGGTTGCTGGAATTACATGTAAATCTTAGCCTGGGCTTGCTGATGCTGTGGAAAACAGAAAACAATTATTTTAACAACTAATTTTTTTGAGAATAATGTTTTCTATAAAAATTTTAGAATTGTGGGTGAGAAAAGTATGAACTAAGTAACCCAACTCATACAAGACAATTCTTTTTTTTTTTTTTTTTTTTTTTTGAGGATAGAAAAAAAGAGCCCTTGAAGTCCCCATGGCTGTTTCCTATGCACAAACTGCAGAAACATCTTTTGTGTAGAGAGACTCTCAGAAGCTCAGCCAGTGGAACCTGCTGGTTAAGGGTCATTACCTGAAGGGTAATGGCACTGAATACTAACAAAGCAGATGAGCCTAATGGTGGAAAATCAGTCTGAGAGAACACAGGCCAAGGAAGGGACTTGCTTATGTACACTGTCACAAGCCACAAGCAAGCCGTGATGTGACAGAGCTCTCAAGAATTTCATTCCAACATCTTTTCAAAGGGAATATTCACTCCATTTTATAGAAACAGTCACTTTGACTCAAAAAAGTCAGTAACTGAAGGCAGGCACGGAAGTCAGCCTCACTCCAGAGTCTCTTTGGCTCTCTGCCATCATGGACAGACAGAGCGTTCTCCATCTTCGGTGGAAACAGCAGCATGTTGAGGAGTGCTTGCTTGTGATACCAGCAGGATAAAGAGAACTGCAGGTGAGGTACCTTTTAGAATTTTCTGTTTGGAAAAATCACTGTCCTGCAACAAACACACAAAATGAAAGAACTAGAAAGACCTAACTTGGGGCTTTAGAAATAGCAACCGAGTCTCTGTCTTGAGTCCTAAAGCCAAGAACCCAGTTGTATTTTAATCTAAAATACACAGAGCATCTCCTTCATGCAGGGGGCCTCCAGACAGGACAACCTCTTGGACTTGGACCCTCTGCTTCCCAGACACTGAGGTGTGGTACATGTAGTACAGTCAGGAGATTGGATTTCACAAACTACACCACTCCCTGGCCCTGTGGCCCTAGGACAAAAAAAAAAAAAAGGCATCTCTCCAATACTCAGTTAATTATTTGGTAAAGATAAAGATAGCCATATTTGTTCAAGCTAGACCCCGATTAAAATTTCTGTGATAGTCCCAAAGGTTTTTGATAAACCAGTGAATGAATATTTCCTTTGAGCAAGCTGTCTATAATCAGAGCAGGAGAGAAGTGAACACAGGTCCCAGCCTATGTAGTAGGTAAGCATTGCAGGAATGTAAGATGGGGAAGGCCAGCGGCTTCTTGGGTCTCTGCTGAAATGCATCAGTAGCTAGGATCTTTCTGGCTTCCTCATGCTTAAGGTAAGGGTCTGAGCTCCCATTGCTTTAACCTAGAGTGTCTTCTGTTCTGACTCTGATTCTCTAACGCTGGGATTACAGGTACCTGCCATGGCCAGCTTTTTGTGGGGATACCCAGGATCCATCCTCAGTCTTCATGCCTGTGTGGCAAACACCATGGAAGACTGCACTGTGGAGCTGTCTTCCCAGTCCCCTGGACTCTCTTCTTGGAGCATGCCGAATACGCTTTATCAGGATCAATGTCGTAAATCCATCAGATCAAGCTTTCTGTTAAAGCTTCCTGTGAACAAGCAGACTCTTCTGACCATCCCCTGCAAAAGAAGCAGCCATGTTTTTACGGGTAGATCTTTTCTTTAACTAACACAGAATCATCCAGACACCCTTAAAGTCTCCGGTTCACAAAATCATGAGAAGGCCTTTGGGGTTTATATATCCACAGTCTCCTGGTTTACAGAGGAGTTGGTGTATAGAACAGAGATGGCCTTGGCATTGTGACTTCGTCCTTTGACTCAATAGAAACTTCTTCCAGAGCCGGGCGGTGGTGGCGCACGCCTTTAATCCCAGCACTTGGGAGGCAGAGGCAGGCGGATTTCTGAGTTCGAGAGTTCGAGGCTAGCCTGGTCTACAGCGTGAGTTCCAGGACAGCCAGGGCTACACAGAGAAACCCTGTCTCGAAAAACCAAAAAAAAAAAAAAAGAAACTTCTTCCAGGACTTCCCAGAACCAAGTCAGTGGCCCTGCTCAGATATCTTAGACCTCTCAAATGGGCTCTAAAGCAAGTGGACAATTTGAAGTACCCCCCTGCTGTAGTGCCGATGGGCTCCTGACTTTCTGAGATTTCAACTGCTTTCCAGCTCTGATGCACCCACGGCCCTCCCTCCAAAAGGAAGCGCACAATGGCTGTTTTCATGGACACACTCGTGGGCAGAGCAGGCATCGTTAGCCAAAGTGGCCCTGACATTCTTCATTCCCAGTGTGTAGGTGGATAGACTTCCTTTCCTCCTCCAGCTGTGTACTTGTGAGCCCACTGGAGAAGTTAGGCACTCTGCATTTGGATGATGGCATGGGTGACCCTGCCTGGGCAAATACCTTGTTCTGGATGAGACTGACTCCCAGCTGGCATCTCTGAGCACAGAAAAGGTTCTGGCTTCCTTCCTCCTCCACTAAACCCATCTTGGAGAATGGGGCTCTGGCACTGTAATTAGACACCGGCAGGAGACAAATAACATTTCTCTAAGTGAGGAAGGAAAGAAAACATCCAGGCTCTGGAGAGTCCCCAGCTTCTGGGTTCTTCAGCATTGGAATAACATGCAGAGGTATCGGCGCTTCGATCTTTACCAAGCCCCTGGAGTAGGTACTTCAGCCTTAGTCTGCAGATGCTGGGATATGGGGGTCAGCTAAGGCTGCAGGCTTGCAAATGGTATCTGGGGAGACCAAAATCACAGTTTGTCTGATTCTCCAGTACAGCCCCACCCCTACCCTCACCCCACCCCTACCCTCACTCCTGCCTGTGTCTACCTCACACAGTGCTGTGTGGAAAGAGTGGTTTTTTTTTTTCTCTTGTTAGTGTTTAACTATCCTAAAAGGAATGAAGATATTCTAAAGAGACACTTGCCGCCCCTCCCTTTGGCTATCAGACTATTGAAACGCCGGTCCCCCACGAAATTGGAATTTCCCGAGGGATTTCACGCTGGGAGAAGAAAAAGGATGAAGCCTGTTGCCAAGTCCATGGAAGAAATTTCACACAATTCTGACAACTTGTCAGACCACCTTGCAGAAGAGACAGGAGCTGAGACAGTGACGGGTCAATGAAGAGTGGGAGCATACCTTGGGCCGAACTGCTTAGTTATGTATACCTCTTGCCCTTTATTTAATCCTACGCCCCATGTCAGGATCCCAAAGTTGCTGGGGTGTATGTGTGTAATCACTGGACCTCTTCATTTGGTTCCTCTTTTCAGTGTGACAATGAACAAAATTTTCTGTTGCCCATAGAGGATGGTTGGTTGAATCCACCTTGTTAGGCCTTCCAGGGTCTAGGACGACTCTCATAACCCTACAGGAAGGAATGCATGCCCAGAGACACCTAGCAGCTGACCCAGCTAGAGGGGTTCAGGCAGACTTTTTGGGTACAAGGATATCTGAATGCAGGTACTAAAAGACCAAGGCATCGAGCCTTGATCAGAGAGCTTTGTCTTGGCTTCATCTCTTCTCACCCTCCGTTTTCCTTTCGTTCCCAGACCTCTTTTCAGGCGAACCCGTTCAACTCGTGGCCACGGGGAGCTACACAGGCTTGGTGATTGAAGGAGCTGAGAGTTCTACCTTTTATTCTGAAGGCAGCTAAAAGAAGACTGGTACCCATGTGGTTAGGAGGGGGAGTGTCTCACTGTCCAACCTCACATGGCTTGCTTCCTCCAACAAGGCCACACCTCCTAACAGTGCCACTTCCTGGGCCAAGCATATTCAAACCACTACAGTTACAAATCAACGAAGTGTTTGGCTGTGAGATGTACCAGGTTCTTGTGGAAGATTTTACCCTGGCATACATAAGGTAGCCATTCCTGCTTTGCCTTCTGTCTTCCTCTTCTCTGGCTACTCCAGGGCTCCAACTGGCTATGGGCCAATAGAGGCAGACCTTGTCTGGATAGTCTGAGTGAGGAGTTGGTAACCTTACTACTGGTCTTCCTGTGACTATTCAATGGGAGAAAAGTGTGTGTAGGACATCTCAGGTTTGGGCACAAACCTGGATAGAGTGTTGCCAGCAAGAAGGTAGATACCAGTAGTTATTATAGCAAAAGTTATATTTTATTACGCTGAAGGTCATCACACAATGTTCACACTAAATTCCTAACTACAGTTCTGAGCCTGTCTCCTGAAGTCTGCTCACCTGTGTGACATGTCTTGGGTGAAGGTCAGGTCCAGTCACTAATAGTAGTCTCTAATTCGAGGGTCAGAATCCTGGAGGAGACTCTAGCCGCAAGGCAGATCAAGGTGGCATCTCTCCAGATGTGCAGAACAGAGCTTTGCTCTCGGTCTCTGCTTACATATTTACTGTCCAGTGGGTGTCATGGGGTTCTAGGACTGTGTCTGAGTGCGTGATGTCACTGAGTTCCAGTTATCAGGTACAGCCTTAGGTGTCATGGGGATCCAGACTATTTTTACATGTCTAAAAGGCTTTTTTTTGGGGGGGGTAAACTATGCTCATTACAGAGAGGGAGTGGAAAGCCTGTGCCTTGGATCTCATGGATGCACCAGCCAGTAGCTGGGCATGACACCACAGACTTACTGAGGGCACTTGCTCTGTGACAGGCTTGCTCTCTTACATCCTCATGTTTGTAAAGTCAGGCCTCTGTTACTGCCAGAGAATACGCACCGTGTCTCAGCCTGGTGAACCCTCACTACCTAGCATACTCCCAGCATACCTTGGGCACTTTGCTCTGTTTCAGCAACAGATGGTTCACTGGGTGGGGTCCTGACCTTGCTCTGTCACTGCTGAGCTGTTGTGACCTTGGGTTGGCTCTGCCTTCCAGCAGGCCCGAGTGCCATTAAACCTGCAGCTTCTCTCACCTCATTATCACGTAGGCCTGGAGGAGCTTCACCACGCCCCTCCCCACCCCGCAGTTCGGAGGACTTCCCTGCCCTCCAGAGGAGGTGAGGCCCCAGCAGGTCTGATCTGGAAACACCCAGCACCTAGAGGGATTGTCATCATTGTAGGGTTGAAAAAGGCCATCTCTCCAGCAGCTCATTTAATAGCCCCCGAAGGGCAGGGTGGATGAGCCCCAGTCCAGGGGGCCTCCATTTTCAGCCTCAGCCTCCAGCCTTTGCCTTTATCTCTTTGCAAAGATAACACCCTGCTGGCAGGAGCCATAAAGCAGGGAGAGGCTGGCAGTTTAGGGTCCTGGGGCGTCAGAGCTTTGAACTCTGCCTTCTGAAGGGTTAGAGCCTGCTTTATGACCAGGCTGCTTGGGGGGTGGGTGGGTGGGGGGATGTGGGAGCAGAGCCATTAGGGCAAAATAAGTCCCCTGGGCCCCGGCCCTCAGCACCCTGACTACAAGCATGAAACAACAGAGCCCAGAGAGGTGGGACCAGCAGAGGAAATGGTGTTCCATCCTGGCTTTATTGACTTGTAAACGACAGCATTAAGGATGAAGTCCTCACCTTGGCTGAAACAGCTGTGCTGCTGCTGGCCCTCAATCTGTGGCTAGCTGGGAGACTGCTGCAGCAGGCTTGCCCCAGCAGAAGCCAAGTCAGGGGCTGCCTGCTCAGCTCTTCATTGACAAGCTGTGGGAAAGGGGGCTGTGATCCTTCAGGGAAAAAGGTTTATGTGTGGAAGTGTCATTGGCTAAATCTTTCCTGAAAAGGGAACATTTTTCCCGGAAGTTCTAATAATCATCATTTGCAAAATCAATAGAGACTTAGAAGCCGCGTGCTATGGAGGAAGGAGAGGTGGAGTCGGAGAAAATAGAAGAGGGGCCAGACTTCAGCTTGGCTCTTAGTTACTGTGTGTGTAGGAATACACACAGAGCCACCCAGGGCAGACATTCTTGCCCTAAAAACATGCACAGTAGCTGAGTGGGTCTCAGTCAGCGGATCTCTGTGAGTTTGAGGCCAGCCTGATCTTCAAAGTGAGTTCCAGGACAGCCAGGACTGTTACACAGAGAAACCCTGTCTTGAAAAACAAAACAAAAACAAAACAAACAAACAAAGCAGGCATGGTAATACTCTTCAAAGGATGGCCAAATGGCCCAGGTAAATTTGTGGACACTGGTGGCCCCTGACTCTGGGATTTGCTGGAGTTTTCTTTCTTCCATTAACATCACAATGGAATTAACTCCAAAGGACACAGAAATACAGAATCTTGGCCCCTCTTGTGTTTTCTTCTATGTAATCAGGGACTACTGTGAAACCAAAGACTAGACTGCAAAGTCTTCGAGATCCCAAGGAGCAAGCCAGCTCTACCCTTGTGAGTTTTGTGTGCTTAGCTAGTAGTAAGGAAACTGCTGTGGACTTCTGAGAATTTTTTTTGTTTTGTTTTGTTTTTCTAGACAAGGTTTCTCTGTGTAGCCATGGCTGTCCTGGAACTCACTCTGTAGACCAGGCTGGCCTCAAACTCAGAAATCCGCCTGCCTCTGCCTCCCAAGTGCTGGGATTAAAGGCGTGCGCCACCACCGCC
>NW_021604657.1:3483937-3486051 GCF_004785775.1 Grammomys surdaster
GAGAGAGAGGGAGAGGGAAAGAGAGAGAGAGAGAGAGAGAGAGAGAGAGAGAGAGAGAGAGAGAGGAGAGAGAGAGGTGTCAACATTTCAGAGGAGACAGGAAGAAAGGATGTGTGACAGTATCAACCAGGTATAAGAGGTATAAGCATTTGCAGAAATAAAAAAAAGAAATGAGGAAGGCTCTTTTCTGATGCCTTCAATGTTCTTGCTTTAATCAGCAGGAAGGATATCTACTTGATAAAATCACAGGCTTGGGACTTGAACTACGGGCTTGCAGTGGAGGCTTAGACTAGTCTTTGAAGAATAAAAGAAGCTGGCCAGAGATGAGTTGAGAGACTCTTGGGCACCCTCTGAAGTTGACTATCAACAGTTGTGTTGATAAAGCAATGGTTTGCTCAGTTGTGACTTTGTCTCTGGTGGCCTTTGGCCTTAAGGAACCAAAGTAGAGAAAGAACAGAGACAGTGATTCATGATGAAGTTTTGCTACATCTATTTTGGATATGTAAAGATGTTAGCAAGTAAGATTTAGGCTCCTTGTGCAGTACAGATGGGGACCTTATCCATCTGATCAATGCCCACCATGGCTAGGCACTATGCTAAGAGAAAGAGATGGTGACATGAATAAATGCAACTTGGCACTGGAGGAACATATGACCTATGGACATATGGGAGCAGCACCAGCATTCAGTCTCTAGACTTGGGATCAAATTCAATGTCTGCTTGTTAGCAGCCTGTGGCTCAAGGCCCCACTTTCTGCCTGCCTTAGCTTCCAACTCTGCAATTGATAGTAATGAAGTTTACCTTATGTCAGTGTAGAAGAATTGACGGAGTTTTCTGACTGCCTTTTGGAAGCAAGGGAAAGGGATAAATCAAGAGTCAGTATCATTCTTCTTGGGTTCTTTGAAGTCCATAGACTGTCTGTTTCTACAACAATGGTCATCATCAGGTCTGTCTGCTGTGGGCTCTGGTGCCAAGGTCTTTATGAACAAAATCTCCCTGGCCACACTATTGCACTATTCAGATGGTGTTGTGATGCTGGTCTGTGTCCGGCTGAGTCAGGAGATAGCCAGTGGTCACGGTCACAGTGATAGGTTATCAGAACATTGCCACAGACCACACAGACAGCTGGCTGGAGCTCCATTGCTGTCTGCCCTGCTACCCAGTCAGTCACAATGACCTCCTCCCAGCTGGTCTGATACTCTGTTCTCAAGGCCTACGGAATGGTCCATGGCCAAGTTTGATGTTTACATCATTCTGCAGGTTCCTGGCCTGTGAAACAAAAACACACATGGCTCTGTGGTCTCTGCTTTGGGAAAAATGAGGGCACAATTGGATGTCTGTGGAAAGACTAGAGCAAAGAAGGTGAGGAAGGAACATGTCGTGGAGACAAACTACAAAGCAGAAAGCTACCCAGAAGCACTTAGGTGGTTATAGAACCCTAACACTGTGCTACTGATGCAGCGTAGAACCACCAACTTTAGGGCAAGGTTTTTGCCACAGTCGAAGTCGATAGCATCTCCAATTTGATTCTAATTCTAATTCCCAGATAGAGAAACTGAGGTCCAGAGAGAGTAAGCAGATTTGTTGTTTGGAGTCTACATTTTCCTCACCACACCTCCGGGTCAGAATTAGCCCTTAAACAAAGTTCACATTCCAAGTCGTTTATTATACACGGGAAGAGCTTCTGAGGTCTGCTGTGGCTGATTTGCATAATTCATTTTTAGAACATTAATTAGCCGGGATGTGTAATAGTTCTTGTGCCAATTTGTGTTTCAATTTCAAATGCAAATACAAATTAGCAAATGTTCTTCCCTCAGTACCTTAAGGAGGAAGCATTTGTTGCTCCAAGTGAGTATTAGTCTTTACATTTCCGAAGTGATCACTGATAGCAATAATAGCCTCATTTGCACGAATGAGGGGGGAACGGTCTAGTTCGATGGGGGTCTGGTAAGAGAGAGATAATTCTCTTTCAGCAAAATAAAATAGTATGTTAGGTATCAATTCATTCATTCGTCTTTTCGTTCCTTTATCCATCTGGTAGATAGCACTGAATACCTACCTGCTTGTGGAGAGAGAGAGAGAGAGAGAGAGAGAGAGAGAGAGAGAGAGAGAGA
>NW_021604657.1:3486151-3491969 GCF_004785775.1 Grammomys surdaster
GAGAGAGAGAGAGAGAGAGAGAGAGAGAGAGTCATGTAAATAATATATATATGGCATCCTGCTGGGATTTGGATTAGATCTGTACTAAGGGATGAAGTAGGAAGACCAGAGAATGCACAGTTGCCATCTAGAAGGGAAGTCTGGAGAAAGACAGGGAAAGCTGGGCTGTTCTTAGTGAGAGTAATGCTGGCAAAGGGCTACCATAAGCTAACACTCAGATACAGGCCTGGTGCCCTTGTGGTATGCAAGTCTCTCTGTATTGCTGGAAGTGAGATCTCTTAACAGGTGTATGATCAGAGGTAAGGTGAGGGATGGATGGATGAAGAACTCTGTGCTGCTTGGAGTTCAGACTGCAGGCCTGTGAAGCCATTGTCTGGAGTCAGTGGACCTAGTACATTAGAAAGCCCTCTGGGAAGGTTGAGTGGAAAATGTTCCTGAGGAGGAGAAGTTAGACTAAGTTGAAGAACTTTTTGAAACCATCCAGCAATTAAAGTAGAGAGGAAGAGACACCACAAAGAAATTCCCTAGGAACCAGGCCCTCTAGCACAGTGTCTGTAATGCCAGCATTACATAGGCTAAGAAATATATGGCCTGAGTCAGCCTGAGAAATATAGCAAAATCCTGTTTCAAAACACCAACTCCCCCAAACCAATACCAAGCAAATACAGCAACATCACTATTTGGCAGTCAGTACAGAGTGGGGAAGAGATGAAGTCTTAAGGCAGTGCTCCTCAACGTTCCTGATGCTACGACCTTTTAATACAGTTTCTCATGTTGATGACCCCAACCATAAAGGCTTGTTGCTACTTCATAACTGTAATTTTGCTACTGTTAGGAATCATAATGTAAATATGATTCCTCGCGGTATCTGATGGTCTTAGGTGACTCCTGTGAAAGGGTCCTTGTTGCCCAAAGGGGGCCCACAGGTGGGAATATGTGTTATTGACGTGAATGCCTGTCCTGTGGACCATCCCTATGCCTCAGGCCTATAGGAATGGTAAAGCCTTTGCCTGGAGGGGGAAAGAGTGCTTGAGGAACGGTTGACTTTTAGCTAAAAGCAGTGTATGTATCAACTATAGCTTCCTCCTCCAGACCGCTGCTCCCCTACAGGGACCTACTGAAATTGGTTAACCTGCTTCCTTCCTTCTTACTTTGTATAATAAATCTCCCAGTTTCTGGGCTGCTGCTGGTATGTCTCCATCAGAGCACACAGCCCACCCGGTCTCAACTTTTCTGTATATACATCTTTTAAAATTTATTTAGCATTTGTCACTCCCATTAAATTAGTCTCTAAGTCGAGCAGGTCATAGCAGTATGGGATCATGCTTTGAACATGGCCTGCTGTCTTTCAGCTGAACTGTGACCTAGACCAGACTTCTTTAGTGTGTTCCTCTCTAAAATGTCCGTCTTAATAGGTTGGGGGGAGGGGGAAATTGACAGGATGAACGTGGTGATGATGGTGATGGAGACAGTTACTTAATGGATATAAAAAGAGAGGGATTGTGTGTGTGTGTGTGTGTGTGTGTGTGTGTGTGTGTGTGTGTGTGTAAGCTCTGATTTCTGGGCCGGACAGAGAAATGTATGTAGCATTACTTCTTATCTAATAAAAGGTACAGAGAACGGAGGGGGAGTATGGAAAAGCAAGGGCAAGTGTCCAATAGACAATCCACCTGAGTTTTAGAAGACATTGTCTCAAGGCACAGCCTCCTCAGGATTGTCCACACCTGTGATAGCCTCAGCAAGTCCAAGTTTATACTTGCAGCATAGTATGAAGACACCTACCCATCTCATCTCAGATTCTACAAGCACCAGCTACTGACATGTCCTGGGATGCCCCAGAAATCCTGGATCCAGTTCAGGACACATTTATTCTGGGAGCAGGAGTTGACAGTCTTATTGTTAGGACCATGTCTCTTTCAGAAGACAATGTGGAAATCCACAGGGACAAATGTTATTTTCAGGAATTAAGCTTGGGTCAGGGTGGGGTGGCGGTGGTGCCTGAAAGACCTTTAGATACATATGCTGACTGAGGCAAAGGGAAAGTAGCTCCCACTCCAAGTAGCTTAGCAGCTTTTAGAAAACACTGAAAGAAGAATTGAATTTGGGAACCAGAGGAGGAGAAGGGAGAAATAGAGGAGACGGGAAGGAGAAAGGGTGAGGGAGAGAAGGAAGGAGGAAGAGAAAGAGACAGACAGAGAGAGACACACAGAGAATCAGAGAGAGACACAAACACAGAGACAAACACACACAGGGAGATCCTTGTACTTTGGGAATGGGAGGAAATAGCAAAGTCTCAAGCATCATTCAGATGTCACTGCTAGCTGGATCTCTCCCCTTCCTTCTCCCTGTCCTCCTGTAAAAAGGAGTAAACACAATGAGGTTAGTGTCATTCTGTCAGTGATGTATTCAACAGCCACTTTTTTTTTGTTGCCACGTGGTACACTGAAATCTAGGGATTAAAAAAGACTTAATCCCTATTTCTAAGACATTCACCATAGAATGGAATGATTGTTTTTGTTTTGCTTGTTTTTCTCAGTTCTTTGTAGTGAACAAAGAAGTCACTGTAAAGTTGAGTGTCTCACAACAATATAAGGTAGCCTCTTGTGATCTCATGGGTTACTGGTGGATTCAGTGAGTGGTTCTTTTGTTGGCTGCTTTTCATCTCTGGTGGTATTGCAGTTAGATTCCCAGCTCTAGAACCTGCCAAGGAATGGGATGGGATAGACCTTTATCTTCTCTTATATGGTTTAGTGGCTCATCCGCATGTGTCACTTCGCCTATATGAATCCCATCCTCCAGAAGCCCCAAGTGGTGGGTTATTTATTTATTATTAATTATTCGCTTTGTTTTAAAGGTATTTTTGTTATCATATGTTAAAAGTACCCAATAATGGGTTTCATTCTGACATTTTCGTACATGTATGGAATTTCAATCAGATTTACCTGCTCACCTTCTCCTGTTCCTCTCTCGCTCTTTTTAAAAATTTATTTATTTTATGCATATGAGTACACTGTAGCTGTCTTCAGACACATCAGATGCCATTGTAGATGGTTGTGAGCCACCGTGTGGTTGCTAGGAATTGAACACAGGGCCTCTAGAAGAGCAGTCAGTGCTCTTAACCGCTGAGCCATCTCTCCAGCCCCCTTTCCCACTCTCAATGGGGGCATTTTGCTCAGCAAAAATCTAAATGGACTTCTAAATGGTGGCTGTTATCCAGGAATATAGAGGTGGAATTCTCAGTGGTAGAGAATGCCTATAATCCCAGTACTCAAGAGACAGAGGCTTGAGGCTAGTTTGGGCAAGTTCAGGTCAACCCTAGGCTACTTAGGCCTCTATCTCTCTGCTCCCCAGAACTCCCTGAAAACACAGAGTAGACTTTTACAAGATCACATCTTTCATGGTAAAATAATTTGGAGACAATCCACATTAATGTTGGAAGGTCAACAAACACAAGGGGCAAGTCTAGAAGGATGCTGTGTTGGGGACCATTTTTTAGATTCTAGAAAATCTCCCATGAGCTATGATTACACACGTGTGGCACCCTACTCAGTTTATGTGTTGATGGAAATTGAATCCAAGGCTTCATGTATGCTGGAGAAGTAGGAAGTATTCTGACTAATGAGCTCCATCCCCAGCCTTGATATGTAATTGTTTTATGTGTTATGTAATGATAGAAAGTCATTTTGCATTATAGTGTCCCTCAGAGATAGAAGGAGAGGGCATCCAGAGAATACACGAGAGAGTATTTGATGTCTCTAGACTCTAGAATCATGTTTCTCTAAGCTTTTTAGAACTCTATTCTCTCACACTTAAAGCTAGCAAGACCTTTTATTCAATTTATAATGCTCCTTTGCAACCTGTGGGATTAAGTAGTGTTTCTATTTATTCTCTACTCACTCTGAGGATACAATGAAGTGTAACTAATTCTTTTAGGGCTTTCTGGTTTCCAGGTTGTATCTTTAGCTAAATATTTACTCACTAAATAACTCAGGCTAGCCTCAGCCCTCCTGCCTTTGCCTCCCATGGTGTAGTTCTATCTCACCATGACTGGCCTCAGCTAAATATTTAGAGTTGAAAGTGCCATTCCTCTTAGGTAACCATCAACCAGAAACAGAAACAATACTTCCCTATCCATCAGAGTGGCTGGAATGATTATTCTCAGCCACTAGGTTGATCTCACAGTCTATTGCTTTTAATGAGCATTTTGACATAGATAAACACCGGTTGAACCTAATTGTCCTTTAAAAGCCACTAGTTGTCTTCCAGTGTGCCATTTTTACCTGTTACATGCATAACCAGGCCCAGATTCACAATTGTGAGTCGGTTATTTAGAGTTTAAGACTGTGGATGCCATGAACTGTTGCAGCGAGCATCACTCTGTTGTTTTTGGAAAGCCTCAAGCCTCCCTCATTAACACCTCAGGGCCGAGAGAGGCCACAATTGTTGCTCCTGCCCCATTCATCCAGTTGGTCCCTCAAGAGCATTCCTTGTTGAATGGTACCAGCCACCGTTCCACCCAGAGCCACGAGTGCCACTGTCACACCTGGAGCTTTGTTGTCACCGCCCATGGACTCATGCCGCCAAAGGAGCATCCCAGGAGCCCACACCTGTCTCCCACTCTGTTGCTGCGGCTGCAAGACAATGTAGGCAAAACAAGCTGCCTTCTCTCCCCCTCTGCCTCTCACTTTCCTGGCAATGCCTCAAAATCTAAAGCCAGCTGACAAGGGAATCTGGGTTGTGTGTAGTCTCCAGGCTTCTAGCCTCTTGCAATTCAAAGCAGAACAATTACCAGGCACAATACAGAACTGAAAAAAAAAATAAAGCCTCTGTGGCAAAAATTGAGCCAAATTATCTCCCTTCTTGATTTCATATAATGTAGCTCTTCAGTTCCTCTTATGGTGGGATGGGCTCTGCTTCCACACTGCTTAGATCTGGGACTCCCCTATGACTTCCTTCGGTGGACAGAATAATGTTTAGCAGAAGGGGAGTTTGCCCTAGTTCTGAGCCAAGTCTCAAAGGTCCTGTGTGTTTCCACTTAACTCCCTTTGAATCATGCTTTTACCTGGGAAACCGCACATGGCGGTGTGTTATGGGGAAGAACCAGCCAACATGGAGCTCTCAGAGGCAGGTGACATCAGTGGAGGTTTTATTCTAGACCTATAACCCTTAGTCCAGTGGTTCTCAATCTGTGGATCCTGACCTCTTTGTGAGATGAACAACAATTCCATAGGGGTCACCTAAGATTATCTGCATATGAGATATTTACATTGTGATTCACAACGGTAGCAAAATCACTTATGAAGTAGCAATGAAAATAATTTTATGGTTGGGGGTCACCACACCACTAGGAATTGTATTAAAGGGTCACAGCATCAGGAAGGTAGAGAATCACTGGCTTAGGTCAATGTGGCTGCTAAACAGCCAAGAAAACCAATTCAGGCCTTGTAGACTACTCAGACTTGTGTTTTTATTCCACAACCTTTTGAAGTAGCTTGTTACACAGCAATCACTAACTAATACATCTGCTCTCAAGGGTGCTAAGTTTGGCAAGGAGACAGCACACACAGAATGGAAGCAAATAAGAAAATAGTGTGCACTTCTTCAGTAACTTCTATGGTATATCTCATTAGACAGGTTTCTAAGAAGGGAGAAGTTTTGGTGGCCTAGGTTTTCATTGAATCATCTAGCAAGTGCTGAACTTGAAGTAGGCTTCAGAAAAACTTCATCAGAACATAATGGAACATGCCATTAGTTGTAGCTCTTGGAAGGCAGAGGCAGGAGGCAGGAGGCAGGAGGCAGGAGGCAGGAGGCAGGAGGC
>NW_021604657.1:3491979-3494479 GCF_004785775.1 Grammomys surdaster
GCAGGAGGCAGGAGGCAGGAGGCAGGAGGCAGGAGGCAGGAGGCAGGCAGATCTCTGTGAGTTTGAGGCTAGCCAGGTCTACAAAGTGAGTTCCAGACACCTAGAGCTACATGGTGAGATGATGTCTCACCAAAACAAAACAAAACAAAACAAAACAAAAACAAAACAAAGCAAAATAAAATAAAACACCCAAAAAACCCACACACAAAACAAAACAACAGCAACATCAAAACAAAAAAGAAGAAAGAAAAACAGAAAAATTTCAGGTAACTAGATTATAGAAAGTATATGAAACTAAGAAGTTAGTACAGAGGAAGTCTAGTAGAGTGGTTGAGTCTGAAGAAGTTGTCATTACTTCCTACTCCTTGGCTTGCCTAAGTAAAATCTTGTTAGGCTATTGCTGAGTGCTGTTAGAGAGTAAAGCTACAGATGCATACACACAGTACTTAAACATTTATCTAGAGTGCAGTAGATCACAGTCATTGAAGATACTAAGAAACTTTTTGTGTCTTATCTATGAACCCATTTGGGGGAGCCATTACTTTGTTCTTTTATATTTATTTCTAGTACCTGTTTTCAAAAACATTTATTTTATTATTTAGTTGTATGTCTCTCTGTGTGTCTGGCCTGATGAGGACAAAAGACGATGTTAGATTCCCTAGAATTGGAACTATAGGTGGTCGTGAACCAGCCAGTGTGCATGTTGGGAATATAACTTGGGTCCTCCAATAAAGAGATAAGTGTTCTTAACCATTGAGCTCTTTCTCCAGACCCTTATATACATCTTTTAAATTCCATTTTTATTTAGTTAGTGCATATGTGCACACACATGAGCCCATAGTACACAAGTGGAGGTCAGAGGACAAGGAGTAGGCGTCAGTTCTCTTTCTACCATGTGAATCTCAGGGTTCGAATCCAGGTTGTCAGCCTTGGTGGCAAGCGTCTTTACTCACCTCACTGACTCCTGGTATGGCTATTTTAATAGATACAAATTGATAATGAGTCGTCACTTTTATTTCCCTCTCTTTGAGTGTGAGATTGATTGAATGTTTCCAGTATACTCTGAGCTTTAGTTTTCTGTGTCGGTGGACTGACTACTCATGACTAGATATTGATATTGACATCAAGGCTCTTTGTGAACAGCCCAGCTACTGCTGGTCTCTCATGGGACGTAGGCTGTGTAGTGGGGAAGCTGTCATCTCCTATAAGAGCCTATAAAACAGGCTGTTGTCACAGCTGTCATGAGGGTGGCACTGCCAGGGTTCTGTCACACAGTCCTTCTACCCATGGGGACGTGGACTCTGAAATGTGTAGTTTTCTTCAGGGTCCTGAACTTGGTGGCTTTGTGCCCCGTGGCTTGTTTTATATAAATGGTAGGAGCATTTTGAAGGCGTTCGATTTTCAAACAGTGCAAGGAGCTACTGTGACCAAGAGAAAAGAGGGTACTGTCAGGCTGGGTGGCTTGGGGGTTTTCAATGATTTTATGAACTGTGTGTATGACAATCAGCCTTTTGTTGTCTAACTCCCTGGTATGGAATGTTGGAGAATTTTTGAGTCTTATTACGTACCTGGAGGGTCATGAGATGCCTCAGTATGCTACCTGTTAAGCCATGTGTCAAAAAAGCCCAGATTTGTGGATATTTATTGGCTATGCATCTGTATTGAGGCAGATAGAGAAAGATGGTTAGTATGAGAGATACAGAGAACATTTGGAGGCCAGCTTGCTTCTGTTCTTACTCCAGAACATCAAACACGCTTGGTTTTGTCCCCTCCCCCCTGGTTTTCTTCTTCTTTCTAAAAATATACTTATTTAATTTATGTATATGGGTATTTCTCCTGTGTACGTGATTGTTCACCACTTGTATGCCTGCATGCCTGCAGAGACCAGAAAAGGACATTGGGTCCCCTGGAACTGGAGTTACAAACCATTGTTAGCTGCCACGTGAGTGCTAGGACTCGAACTTGAATCCTCTACAGGAGCAGCCAGTATTCATAACTCCTAAGCTCTTTCCAGACCTCTTTTTTTTCTTGAGACAGGGTTTCCCTGTGTAGCCCTGGCTGTCCTGAAATTCACTCTGTATACCAGGCTGGCCTCGAACTAAGAAATCCACCTTCCTCTGCCTCCCAAGTGCTGGGATTAAAGGCGTGTGCCACCACTGTCCAACTCTCTCTCTCTCTCTCTCTCTCTCTCTCTCTCTCTCTCTCTCTTTTTTCAAGACAAAGTTTGTCTATGTTATACTCCTGGCTGTCCTGGAACTTGCTCTACAGACCAGGCTGACCTGGAACTCATAGACATACACCTTACTCTGCCTCCTGTGTGCATGGATTAAAGGTATGCACCACCACTGCCTGGCTTCTTAATTTTTAATTGGGATTTGTTTGTTTGTTTATCAATTGGTTTTCTTTGAGATAGGCTCTTAGAATCCAGATGTGGAGTCACTTGAGAAAATACAGTATGATACCACTGCAGGAAGATGCTGTAATGGAAAGGTATTCTCGG
>NW_021604657.1:3495968-3499175 GCF_004785775.1 Grammomys surdaster
AGAGAGACAGAGAGACAGAGAGAGAGACAGAGAGAGAGACAGAGAGAGAAAGAGAGAGAGAGACAGAGAGAAAGAGAGAGAGACAAAGAGTGAAAGAGAGAGAGAGAGAGAGAGAGAGAGAGAGAGAGAGAGAGAGAGAGAGAGAGAAACATACATCAACACCTCCAGTAGCACTGGCCTCCTTTCTGAGAAATGATCGATAAAACCTCAGGCCCTTGTATCACCCCTGGAGACACTTTGCGTTTCTCTGCCACAGCCCAGAGCTACAGCTTGTTTTTTGCAGCCACGGCTTTGTTTTCACCCCATAGCTCTCATTCTCTGTGTGTATGGAAGAATGTGGGATTGTCCTTGCTGTGAGAGACGGGGTGTGTGCAGATGTGTCTGTCCTGGCTTTGTGCAGGCCACTGATGGGGTATTCCTGGACTCTGTGCAGGTGCTGAGACCATTTCCATTGCTTCTTTGGGGGAAATTCTTCTTCCTTTAGATGGAGTATTGTAAACACTGACGTTGGGGACCAGGTCAGATATCAGAAGCAGCCTTTCACAGCAGAAGGGGGCTAGGTTCTCATGTCTAGATTAAAGCAGGTGAACCTGAGCAAGTCACTCCTGTCTTTACCTTATGGATATAATTGTCACATCTTATGTGCTTTACAAATGGTCCCCTCCAGTGAGTCTGAGTAAAGGCATGGCTTCTTACAGGGAGGACTGAGGGAAAAGCAAGACCTTGCTTTCATCCAGAAACAATACCCAGTGGCTTATAAGCATTTGTTTTAGGATAATAATAAAATGAAGACTATGAGTTCTTGTCAAGATCCCTTCTGCTCAGAGACACACTCAGGGTCAGTGGTTCTGATTTTCTGTTTTGGCTATCACCCAGGATCCCAATGGGAGGTTCTATGTCTCTGAGCCTCATTCTTCTTCATGTGGACAGTACAGGTACCAATCCAGATTCCACAGGACTGCTGTGAGTTCAGATGAGAGGGTGGCATAAGCTCACTTGGAGACCCTAAGGCTAAGACCTGTGAAGAATAGAGCCCTCGGATGGCTGCTCAACGCAAGTCCTCAGTGTTTTCCTCTCTTCTCTCTCTCCTTCCCCATCAGCAGGGCCTCTAATGGCTTTGGCATCTCTGCGGTCCATTTCCTGGAGAGTGTAAATTATTTATTAGATAGCCACATCTGCCTGCAGGCTGGGGCACTGTCAGTGCCTGCTGTGGGAGGTGATAGGACTGGCAGACCTGGCCCCCGCCTGGCTCCCAGCTCCCTAGAGGCCTCCTTCAGCCCTCAGGCTTCGAGGATGAGCATTTCATGCCACCTGCCTGTCACACTCTGGGCTGTTCCTGGGACATTCTCCTCCAGCCTGAGCTGCTAGTTCTCAGTCAGTGGGCTTCTCCTTTGGGGGAAAACTTGCCCTCTTACTAGACATGAATAATCTACAAGCTCTTAGAGAAGGTTCTGGGGAGACACATGCTCCCCATTAGTGACCCTGCTATCCCTCTGAGGTGCACCCTTTTCATAATGCACTTCTATGAACACTGAGCTTCTGGGCTGGGCATGGTGAGTCCTGGTTTCCCAGATGATAACAGCAGTAAGAGGAAGCTTCCGGGAGCAGTTGGCTACTCCCCAGAATGTGTTCAGAGACACTGCCTGCCCATCTGTGGTCAGTGCAGGGAACTGTGTGTGGATGTGTCTGCCTCTGATCTGGAAGTGTAGAGAACGACTCAGCGTACAAGGGAGTTATGAGTGCTTCCCCAGACAAATGCACCTGCATACAATCAAGAGGGTGTGGCCAGCAGTCTTCCATGGTCCCAGAGAATCTGCTGGCTCCTTGCTAGTGCCCCCTTATACTGAGCTGAACCCAGTCTCTAAATTCAGACTATTCTGTACAACTACATCCTACTTGGGGTCTGTCTGCTCATCTGCCTGCAGCACTCCCCTGCCCAAGGTGCTCCCAAGTATAGCCAAGATCCTTGAGGCTTCAGCATTTGCCTTGAGGATCCTCGGAGGGTAGTTTAGGTTCTGGCATTCTGTACCCTTCTTTCCCTGACATGTATGATGCTTATAGTTTCTCAGTTGTCTCTTTGAGGACAGCAGTTACTGACTGTGTTGCTCACCCCTGCATTCCAGGTGCTTAGCCTGCCGTGTGTCATTAACCTTGAGGGAGTCCTGTAGCTTTCCATCCTGTATCCAGAGGAGAGAGAGTCAGATCCACTTTTTATAACAAAGGCGGGTTATCCCCTTTGGGGAGGGTTTTGTCTATTCTGCAATGACTTCAAGTTGAGGCTTTTTTTTCCTGACTCCTAAGGGTGGACTTGTAGATCAGACTTGATATGTATGGTTACATTCAAATACAGAGTGCAGTGCTTAACAAAGGAGCCCTAACTGATACATTGATTATTATATGATTTTGTAGTTGCAAAAACATTATATAATGTATTGTACAAACTTACATAGGTACTGTGTCACCGGGATATACACACACATATGTATATATGTATATATACACACACATATGTACACACACACACACACACACACACAAGATCACTGTCTTACAGGCAGTGTGTCATGGACTGAAACATCACTATGTGGGTCATGACTGCTTAAGTTAGTAGTAAAGTCACCGTTAAGTCACATCCCTGAACTGATTGGTGCTAGAGTTTCAATTTTCTTTCTTTCTTTTTTTTTTCCTTTTTTTCAGAAGCAGAAGAATGTAGGTACTAGATACAGTCTTTTTTGTTCAAGGCAGGATTAAAAACTGTACATAAAGGGATTGAAGAAACTTGTCAGGGTAATTATGGCTCATGTAAGATTTATGGCTAGTAGGTAAGTATTTAAGCTATCCCCGGGCGGGAGTGGATAGGCAGAAATGGGTCAGTACTTAGACCAGGCATGGTGTTTGGCACTTTACTTCTTAGACCATTTCTCATATGAGTCTATCCATCAACTGCTTTTTCTTTCTACTTATTGGAGAGAATGAGGCATGAGCATACAGCTTGTGTGAGTTCACACAGTGCATTAGGCATGGTGACACTTTGGCACACTTGGGATGGCATATCTGAAATGGTGGTAGATTTGCAGAATGTCTGAATACATGTGTGTGTGTGTGTATGTGTGTGTGTCTATGTGTGTCTGTGTGTCTGTGTATGTTGGGCATGGGGTATATGATCAGGGCTGCTTGTGGAGTGGAGTCTTGAGGAATGTTCCAGGG
>NW_021604657.1:3504175-3518166 GCF_004785775.1 Grammomys surdaster
CCTCCCTCCCTCCCTCTCTCCCCCCTTCCCTCCATCCCTCCTTCCCTTGCTTCTTCATTCTTTTTTTTCTCCCCACTCTACTGTTACGTCTCACAGGAGTAGTTTCTGAACGTGATGAACTAGTCTAGTTCTTTTCTCTTTAGTTTCTTCTCTTTTCACATAGCATATAATATAATATAATAAAAGGAAGGCCACTGAGGCCTGGAAACACACAGACAGAAGGTTGACTGATGGCAGCAGCATGCACTTCAACTGTGGCCTCTGGGTAAAGGTTCTCCTTTCCCAGATTTCCATTTGTGACAGTAGAGAAGGGAACTAGCAGACAGCAGCAATGTTCTGGATGTGGTATGGAATTTCATTTCTCCCTTCCAGCCAGTGGGAACGGGAAGCTTCTTCATCCTAGTGAAAAACCCGAGCTCACTGTCCTCAGGAGAGGTGAGTTGGTTGATGGGGATGGGGAAATACTTGTGTCTTTGTAACTTTGCAGCCAGGTTCTCCTGGCTCCACATACTCTGGTTATTACTTTATTTTATAGCCACCCACAATGACAATGTCGCCTCTGCAATGTCTTGCAGCCTTGGGTCAGAAATTCATCAGCTCTTTGTAGCTACTCTGTGTATTTGAGTTCCGTCCCATAGCCTCCCCATCAGCTGCATCTGAGAAGGTCCTTCTCAATCCTCAGTGTGACCTTACCAGGCAGCCTCCCTAAACTTGGCGCTCCTGAGCCTGTTCCTGGCTCCTCATTGGCCAGGAACATAATTCTTTGTAGCGGCCTTAAAGTCCCCTGTTTGCATTTCTACCTTTGAAAAATCACACATAGCATTTGCAAGATTAATGAACTTTATAAATAAGATTTCATGTACGTTAACCCCAGCAGCTTCTCCTGTTTGTTTTGTAGCTAAGTCTAGGCAGTACTTGCTGCAAATCCTTTCTGCCTTGTGACATTTCTTCGTGAGCCTTTTTGTACCTGCAATGAATTTTCTCTTATATTTACATTTAAATTCGTCCCCCTTCAATATCCTTTTAAGAGGTCACTTCATTCAGGAAGCACCCCAGGATCTCTATGCCAGGAGAACTCACCCTTTGATTAACGTAGTGTCAGGAAACGACAGGCTTTGAAGGAAAGAATAAAAGATCACTGTTTACCACGTTTGAGCCATCGCTGGCCCCCACAAGACTCTCAAGTGCTTTAAGAAATTCTTACTAAACAAAATCTTTAGATGACATAGAATGATTACCAGTAATCAATACCATTGGCAGTCAGGTTGAATGTTCATCTTTAAGCCAAGGCTGAGAAATACAGTGGGAAAAAGAGACCAAATTCTGGGGACAGAAGTGCAGCTGGAATATGTCAACCAGGGTGAGTCCTTGAAAAATGTTGGGAAATGTTAGTTTTGGGGAGAGAAAGAATGTTGGGGTGGTCGGGAGCTCATGGTCTATGTGGGAACAGTGCTTCATCAGAGGCAGGTATGGGTTTTTCTCTCACTAGGATCTCCCCTGACTCTCCTCCAGTTGCCTTCTGGGGGTATGCATGGGCTGCTGTTTCCTCCCATTCAAAGGCATGAAGTTGCTTGAGTTAGCTGACTGCAGAGACATCCTTGGGATGTTATTAAACAATGAGAAATCTTTTCTTAATGCACCTTTACTAAATGAGCCATTTTTCTGAATGTGTATCTGATTCTTAAGACAAAATAGTATAGGAACAGCATACCTCACCCCAATTTCAAGGGAAAGGGATGTGAACCCAGAGAGACAAGGACAACACTCAAAGTCACACAGGTGCTACCTCATCAAATGAGTTAAAGGATTGAATTTCAGTTTAATTGCCTGGGGAAGAAGAGTCTAAAACTGCCCTTTCCTGCATATGATAGAGAACCATTACATGGGGTGAAGGAAGGGCAAAAGAATGAGGATTTGAGAGACCTTGAAATCCTAGGTATCCCCTGGAAGCTGGGAATGAGGGCAGGGAACAGAATTATTCACAAGGACATGCCATATACATAATCTGACAGCAAAGGCTGGGTTGGAGACTTACCTTCCTCAGCTGCATTGTCAGGGCCTCTGGTTTCTGGTCTATGAGCATGAAGCCGATTTAGAGGGGCTGCCTGAAGAGTATTTAAGGGGACTTAGGGTTGGTAGAGTGTCCTGGGATTTCTGCCCGTGAGTGTTGTTGCCTGACCTGAAAGAAGGGAATGTGAAGAAGAATGTGAGTGAAAAGGGCTGGTTTATGGAGAAGGGGGCTTGAGTCTCTGTTCTAGGAATCTTCTTCCACACTGAAGTCCAGAGTCCTTTACTGCCGATAACTCACTTATTGCATTTGCAGAGTGGAGTTAACCATGCTAGGCCTGCATCTGTTGTAGTATGAACATGCTAGAGACAGGGCATGACTGTGTGCTCAGAAGTAGTGATGGAAACAGGTGCACATAGCTGTCAGGGAGAAGCTGCATCTTATGGGAGAACCATAAAGTCAGTTTTCCAGCTAGTACTATGGGAATTATTCTTTCATTTTTGTTTGTTTGTTTGTTTGTTTGTTTGAGACAGGGTTTCTTTGTATAGCCTTGTCAGTCCTGAAACTCACTCAGTAGACCAGGCTGGCCTCAAATTCATAGAGATCTGCCTGCCTCTGTCTCCCAAGTGCTGGGATTAGTGTGTGCCACTATTGCCTAACTATTTTGGGAATTCTTATTCCTGTCTTACTAGCCTGAATAGGAAATGAGAAAATGTACCTGCTATTATACTACAGGTGTGCGAGATTGATTGATGGTGGCTGGGTGATGTCAGCCAATCCTCCAGTCTAATCCTGGCTCCAGTGCTCATTGTCTGAGTGGCTGAAAGTCTCAATGACCTCATATAGAAGATGGGCTTGATAAAAGATAATGACCAATGATTTTTATAGCACATCTTTTATATGTAAAGACATTTTGGATACATGTATGCATGGTCATTGAATTCTCCAGACAACTCAAATTCAAAGCCATTATATTTACATCTTACAGGTAGGGAAATTGAAGTTAAAAAAGGTTAAAGAATTTACCTGGGCATGGTGGCACATGCTTTTAATCCCAGCACTTGGGAGATCTCTGTGAGTTCAAAGCCAGCTTAGTCTACATAGTGAGTTCCAGGACAACTAGGGCTATGTTCAGAGACCCTGTCTCAAACCTACCAACCAACCAACCAACCAACAAACAACAACAGGTTAAATTATTTGGCTCAAGGCTAGCACAGTGGGGTAGAGGTATCTGAGATTCAAATCAGGCTGAGCCTTGCTCTTTGTCAGTTGTTTCTCAGCAAGGAAATGATGAGAACAGGACAGAAAGCCCTTGATGGTGTTCATAATTTGATTATTTTACTCTTACTGTTGGTCTTGCTGTGGAGCTAGTGCTCATTTGACAAGAACCCTGCCCAAAGGTACGGACAGCAGCTTCACTTTCAGAATTGCAGTGGACTGAGTGAGAATGGCCACTATAGGCTTATATATCAGAGCTGTTTGGTGGAACTGTTTGGAAAGGATCAGGAGGTGTGGCCTTGTTGGAGGAGGTATGTCACTGAGGGGTGGGCTTTGAGGTTTCATAAGCAATCTCGTGTTATCTACCATTAGCTCTCCCTCTGCCTCTTACCTGTGGATCAGATGTTTGCTTTCCACTACTGTTCTAGCACCACACCTGCCTGCCCACTGCCATGTGCCCCAACCATGATGGTCTCAGTCTCCGAGTCTATAAGCAAAGCTCCCAATTGAATAGTTTATAAGTTGCCTTGGTCATGGTGTCTCTTTACAGCAATAAAAATGTAAGTAAGACTAGAATAACACCCCTTTTCACTGCTCTTTTTTTTTTTTTTTCCCTACTAGCATTCTTCAACAGCAGTGGGAACACTGAAATGCTTTTTGAAACAGATGGGTCACAAACTTTAGTGTCTGCTCTAACTTAGCATCCTCTAACAGGGCATTTATGAACCCAGAAAAAATGAAGAAGATGTGGCCAGGCCCAGCAGCAGCATTGCTGCCTCAGGCTATATGTGCATAGTTTATTATCAACTCTACCCATGTGCAGCCTGCCTTTCCTGGTAAGAAATCATGAGCACAACCTTCTGTGTTCACTCTACTCATCCCCATGGGAGAGTGTGCTCCGTACCAAATAAATTCCCAAGAAGAAATATTTTAAGGGAGGAAGGATTTATATTTATTCGGTCTTACTCACTTGAAAGGCAGGGAGGGCATGGCAGATCTGGAAACAGGGAAATTAGGCTACAGGGAGTGGACTTGGCTACAGCCTTCTGCCTCCATCCCTGTGGCCCCATGTCTGCCAGCTAAGCTCTATGTCCAAAAGGTTCATAACTTCTCAAAACAGTGCCTGCAGTTGCGGGGGAGGGTGGATGGACCAACTGTTTATATACCTAACATTAACACTTGAACATGGTCATTTGAAGCGGAAACTTAAAGCTTCTTTGGAAAGTTATGTTGGAAGGTGTTTTGCTGGGGTAAACACGTGGTGGAGCACTTTCTTAAAGTGGACACAGGTGAAAGACTAAGGCAGCCTCATGAAAGAATTTTAAGCTGAAGCAGACACAGGTGAAAGGATGTTCTGCTAAAGCAAGCACGTGAAAGGACATGTGGTGAAGGATTCTTTGCTAATGGCATGCATGTATTGGTCTGCCTTACGTGTGTAATTGAGCTACATCTGTTGGGACTCCGTAGAGAGAAATGCACCAAAAAACTTTTGGTGGTGTGCTGCAGTTTCTTGCCACTTCCAAAGACTCAGGCAGATAGGCAGAGTGATGTCAGCTGAGACAGACACATGACTTGAGGCAAGATAAGCGCTGAGGCAAGACCCGTGGAGGACGTGATGATGTTTGGGTGGTTTAAACAGGATTCGATGGCTAGTGAAGGAGGCTGAGCTAGGCTTGCTTATAGAGCTAGCTGTGCAACGCTTCTTGGTTTCCCCTCTTTGCTGGAAGACGTACAGCCAAGAACTTCTCCTGGGTCCGTGTACACACACACACACACACACACACACACACACACACACACACGTCCCTCCTGTTGATTTGTGCTGAAGCTGAGGCCTGGCTGTCTGTGCTAGGCAATGGCACTGCTGCTGATGTGTGTTTGCTATCCCGACTTTATCGAACTAAACTGCTGGTGTATCTGTGACGTGTTTATGAATGGATCGAGCTGCCACTGCTGATCTGTGAACCGAACTGCAGATTTCCAGACAAAACAGATGGGAGTTGCTCCAAAGAACCTTTCTAAACAGGTCCACTCCTCTGTATCTTTTCTTTTCCACTATCTCTGGTGGGTGGTGGGCTAAAATGGAGGTTAAAGCATTTAAGAACCATCATTACAAATAGGTTTTGAAAAAAATTAAAGTTCCAGTCATTCAACTGGTGCCTTCAGTATTACCAAGAACAACCAGACACTAGGGAGATGGAAGATGTTCCACTCCGGAAGGTTAGGGAAGGGAGAACATTTAACAAGAGGGACATCTCAGCATGGCCAGAACAAGATGAAGAAGTAAAGAACCAACTGACAGTTAGCTCCATCTTGACAGTGATTCTGTTTACATTTTGTACCCAAGTGCCTCTTGGGCCTCATCCCAGTCCCTAGATGTCAACATCTACTGGTGATGGGTGCTGTGGCAGCCAATCCTAGAGACTTGAGAAACCTTGACCTCGGAGATATTGAATACAGTTGCTTTGCAGGGGAGGTGAAGAAGACTCAGGAGACAAGATGCTTGGCCTGTGGAGAACTTTGGGTAACTGAGGGAACAGATAGTTTGTATATTAAATCTTGGCCTCTGTCAGTTAGGATTGGCTAGTCATTCTTCTTGGTGTTATACTAGTTTCTACTTTCAGATTTGAAGTATGTCACAGGAAGGCTAACAAGTCACAAGCAAAGCTGACTGACCTCTAAGTGGTATCCCAACGTCTACTCTCCACTGCCATGGAAAGTAGAGTCCAGGACAGTTACCTCTGAGGCGTAGATATCCTCAAACCATGATCCCAGCAGCATCAGTGGGGGATCTGTTAGCACCACTTCATGAAGATGGAACAAGGAAGAAGGGAAGCTGGGAGCTGGACCCTAGAACCTTCAGTCTTCTCTGATTTTACACTGGCATTCTGAACATTTGATTTAGTTTTCCTATGCTAACTGTCTAAAAATCATTATCCTAAGAGGTACTTTAATAACCACTGTGTAGAATGCATGCCCCAGTTTCATTTCTGTTGCTGTAAAAAATTCTGACCAAAAAAATGTGTTAGGGGAGAAGGTCAGTCAGCTTAGAAGTCCAGGTTATAGTCCATAATTGTAGGGAAGTCTAGGCCAGAACTTGAAGCAGCTAATGACATCACTTCAACAGTCAAGAGGAGAGAAAAGTGGCTGCATGCATGCCTTTGTTGTTTGATTGTTTAGCATCCTTTTTTATACCTTTAAACAGTCAAGGATCCTCTGCCTATGGAATGTGTCACCTACAGTAGGCTGGGCCATTGTACATCAATTCATATAAGCAAACCAGTCCTCCACAGAGATCCTCTGGCCAACCTGTTCTATATGATTCTTGATTGAGACTCTCTTTCCAAATGATTCTAGATTGTATCAAGCTTACAATTAAGTCTGTCAATCACAAATTCTTTTCATTTACTATTTACACATTATCCATCTTCCCGTTCTTGTTCTGATCTATACAATATGAATGGCTGTTTCTTTTTGTCAGGGAACTGAGAACAGACCTTACTCAACATCTGAGATGACACTATGGATATCCACACGTACAGACCTGTATAAAGGGTACCCGGGACATATGACTTATTTGATCACTTCAGCTAACACTTTTCTCATCCCTTGGCTGCTGTCCCAGTACCTACATAGGGTTCTCAGCTCAGAGTGGGGCCTGAGAACATGGAGAAACAATTCCTTTGCTTTGTCCCCACAGCCCCATTGTCTGTTAGTGTGAGGTCTACTTCAAGGATGGATGACCTATGATGTCTATTCACCCCTTTCAGAAAAGCTCCCTCCTATCCTGTGGGATATAATCTTGGAGACCCCTACAGGGCAAATCTTAGAATATATCCAAGCAAATAGGATGCCTACTGCCGAGGCTCACATGTCCCTGCAGGAGGGCCTCTATTTCCTAGTTAATGATCACAGGGTGACCATAAATTCCAACTTGCCTGGGACAGTCCTATTTTATGCCTGTTGCCCTGGTGTAATTATTAATAGCTTCCCTTTCACCCCCAAAGTGTCCTATTTAGGGTGATAAATTATATGGGCCCCTTAATTGTCCTGATTATGATCAGAGAGCTTTCTCAGCTTCAGTGACCACTGATGCTTGCCTCCTGCCATGCTGCCTTGAGCTGATCTTCCAGACAACTGACCACCCATGTGCTTAGGAGTCTCCTCTCTACTCTTCTATGTGTGGTACCCGTTTCTGCCCCTCCGTCATTCGTTCAATGAATATTCCATGCCTACAACAATATACCAGGGCATCCCTGGCACTAGGTACTAGAAAGTAAGGGTAGTGAAAGAAAGACAGATTGTGAGTATATTAGTATGTACTAATTCTTCTCCCTAATGATTGAGGTGTGAAAAATGCATAGCAACCTCCTTTATACCTGGGGAATTCATTGTAGATCCTCTCCCCTCAGGGTGTTACTGAAGCCATGGGCAGTACTGAATTCTATACTCATGTGTTATTGCTCATATGTACACACCTGTGATTAAAACTAGGGACTTGTGCTTGTTAGCCAAACATTCTACTGTTGGCCTATATTCATAATTCTATTTAATTTTTGAGATAGTATCTCACTAAGTTGTTCAGGATGGCCTTGAACTCAGTATGTAGCACAGGAAGGTCTTGAACTTGTGATCTTCCTGTCTCAGCCACACAAATAGCTGGGATTACAGTTTTGTTGTATCATCAGGTTTAGCTATATTTAATATGTATATTAATACACACACACACACACACACACACATATATATATATATATATAAATTTTTTTTCTAAGACAAGGTTTCTCTGTGTAACCATGGCTATCCTGGACTCACTTTGTAGATCATGATGTCCTCAAACTCACAGAGATCTATCTATCTGCTTCCTGAGTGCTGGGGTAAAACGCATACACCACCATGCCCAGCTCTTTAATATATTTTAATGTAGGGCTAGACCTGGTTGTGCATACCTTTAACCCTTAGTACTTAAGAGGCAGAGGCAGGTGAATCTCTATGAGTTCCAGGCAAGCCAAAGCTATGTAGTAAGACACTTACTAAAATATGTGTGTATTATATTATATATGATTTATATATAAATATACATAGTGGCATACTGTTTAATTCTCTTAAAAGTACATATTCTAGTAAAAGGTATGTAGATGTTCCTTGATGGTAAAGATGAAGACAGTAGGACCATAATGGGTGGCCCTGGGAGTGAGGAATGCATGTGTGTTGTGTCTACCGGATAAGCAGGGCAGATTCTCTACAAATGTGCCATCTACACCAAGTCTGGTACAGTATGTGAGTAACTTTGATGGGTAGAGAGCATTCCAGGTAAAGGAACAGATGCCAAAGCCCCAAGAAATGAGGAGCAA
Source organism: Grammomys surdaster (assembly GCF_004785775.1). Taxonomy (NCBI): domain Eukaryota; kingdom Metazoa; phylum Chordata; class Mammalia; order Rodentia; family Muridae; genus Grammomys; species Grammomys surdaster. The sequence goes on from NW_021604657.1 coordinate 3,512,756, forward strand.
GGCCACAGTGTGGCACAGATTGGGTGACCCAAGGTCCTGTCTTCTCTGCAGCTGCCTGGCATTAATGCTATGTCTTGATGACCTTGAGGATGGTGATTGGTTCATTGTTCATTTACCTATCTGTTCTCTTGGGCACAGTGGGTCTGAGTCAGAGCTTCCTAGGACAACCAGGTCCAGCTAGAGCAATGTGTTCAGACTGTAGATGTGGTATGGGCATATAGAGGTTCCCACAGCAACTGAGCTGTAAGCCAGTCCCCTGACATCCATCGATGACATCAGCCTCCAGAAAGCCGATGATGCCTTCTACTACAGAAGAGCCTGCTCTATAGATCTTGATTGAGGCTCCTCCTAGGGACTTGGGGGGTCTCACTTGATATTCATTCTGCATAATTTTGCGAAGCTATTTATCAGTACCCAGGAGGAAGAGAGTGGCATTCCACTGTTTAATAGATGCCCCTTAGTGTTGTCATAGTCATTAAATGTGTTAATATTGTATTACTGGTTTTAAGAGTATGTACTAATAGCCATTCTCTGTACAGTACAGGTTGTGCTATTGGTCATATTTCTCTTTTCCCCTGGCAGCTAGGAAGCTCCTCTTCAGTCCTGCAAATCATCCATAGTAAGTGAAAAGAAACCTCCAGCATGAATTTTTCTAGATTAACCCACCCTGGGATTCAATTTATAGTGCCACTTATACGTTTTGCCTGTATTACTTTAAAAAAAATCTTACTAATAGAGTTTGAAACGTTTATGTGGTCTGAGTCTTAAACAAATCCCTAGAGAAATCGTACTTCCGGATACTGTCATTTGCAAGTAAGTTTTAGACACCTACTATGTGAAAGGAGGTGTTAAGCCCAGCAGGAGGGACTAGGAAAAATGGTTGTAGAGTCCCTGCCCTCCAGCTTAAGTCCCTATTTTGTGTCCCTCACTTTCTCATGGATCAGATCTCAATGAGCACCAGCATTCTATAGAATGAGGAAACTGACCCCCCAAATTCCATCCCTCAAAGGGATTAGTTATTTGCATAATTTACTTTGTTAGTAACGGTGCCTGGTCTAGTACCTGCAGGGAGGAAATAGAGTTTTAGAAAAGAAGATGGTGGGGTCGGCATTATTTCAGCCTGTCTGTGTTGATGTCTTTGTGTAGAAGGGAACTGAGAGCCTTGGTGTGAGGGTTCAAATGTCTCTCTAAGCATCCCCCCACACTTTCACCCAACGGGCCACAAAGGAAGGTTGAAACTAATTCAAACCAGAACTCGGCAGCCACATACAGTCCCATACATGATGGGGGAGGGGGAGGGGAGAGAATACATTGAGATCTGCCCTTTGATCGTGTTCAATGCGACTTTGCATTTACCTGAGGGATTAAAAGTTCTCATTGACGGAGGCTCCGGGCTTCCTACTCAGTCTTTGACGGGACAAGCGTTAATTGGACAATATAATGGGGGCGATGTTAATTCCCCTCTTAGAGCTCCTTTTCTTGTTCAGTCGAATAGAAAGGCCCTTTTAAATGGCAGGGAGAGGAAGAAAGGAGCTGGTTTATAAGGGTAATAGACTGCACATCTTCCCCCTTGTCTCAAAACAAGCCCTGTAGTGGAGTCAGCACAAAGCAAGCCCCAGTCAGGAGAAAGAGAAATGACCTGGTGATAGCTGGCCTAGGATGTCACCCTGGATCAGGGATGGGGAACAGGCACTCTCCATTTTGATATGGGGATGGATGGGGAGTGTCAAAGGGACAGATATTGGGGAGAGCAGAAACCCCTAAGACTTGAGAGTAAGGGAAGAATAAATTTCGTCGGGAGTGTATCAACAGGAGGTGACAAAGAAAAGACTGGATAGTCAGAAACCTGGAGAAGGAGCACTGAGCATTTTCACTGGCCTTGAGTGAAACTCTGTCAGTTCCCAGCTGTACAGGGATGATGGGCAAGAGGTGGAGTTCTAGAACCAGCAGTCCAATTTTAGAAGCAGTTTAATTAGAATCCTTGTTCTATGAGACCTCAAAAACCAGTGGTGATGAAGCTTCTGTGGACTCATGAGTGCTGCTTTTACTCCATATGCTAAGAAACCAATGCCTTCCTCTCAGGTTCTATCTTCCTACCCACCCTTATTTGTCTCTTGCCTGAGTTTGCTTCTTGTTGAATCTTACTGATATACTTCCTCAGCCCTGATTTTTAATGGACAATGATTATAACTCTGTAAGAGGTACTTGGATATCACCATGACCATCATACGGTACAGAAGGAATGGAAGGGAAATTTATTTCAACTCATGATTTCAGTTTATCATAGTGAGGAACACGTGGCAGCGTAGCTTAGTTCCTGGCAGCAGGAAGACGCTGTCCACATCACAGCAGACCGAGAAGCACAGAACAGGCAGGAACCAGAGGCCAATGTATAACCTCCACCCCCACCCCTCAACCAGTAACTTGTCATACCAGCCAGGCCTACCTCCTACAGATTCTACAGCATGTCAAAAGAGTGTGATCACCTAGGGGACAAATATTCAAATCATAAGCCTGTTGGGACATTTCAGATCCAGATCACTCCCTTCTCTATTTGATAACTGAGTCAGCAAAAACATTCTGGTAAGTTCCTAAAGGGCAGGTGCACCACTGTGTGCCCTTAAGCAGGTTCAACTTTGGTATGCCTTCCACTTTCAGAGCCACAATGACTGCCTTGCCTTTCCAGTCAATAGGGTTCTTTCAGGGATCAATGGAGAAAATGGATATTTTAAAAATGCTGTATAAACTCCAAAATATGTGAGATGAATTATTCTCTTTATATTTTTCTTCACTGGGGAAATAAAAGGAATATATAAGGAACAATGTAGAGCAATGATGGATTTCTTTTTGAAAGATGGGCCTGCCAGGCTTGGAGCATGGAGAGAACCTTGGGAGGCCTGTGTGACTAAAGGGGCCTTGGTGGTCCTACTGGAGGCAACTTGGACAGGTTCTCCTGCGTGATCAGAGGGACCTGTGGTGGTCCAACTGGAGCCAACTTGGACAGGCTCTCCTGTGTGATCAGAGGGACCTGTGGTGGTCTAGCCTCAGCCAACTTGGACAAGTTCCAATGGGCAGGCTAAGTAAGCTGTCTTTGTGATTTCTGAACACTGTGAAGTTCAAGTTTCCCATGCTGCCACCTAAGCTGCTCTCTTTCCAAGTTTTCCTTTGCAATTCTCAAAGCCTGAACAGTTTGGAATAATTTGAGATCTAGAAACAAAAATGAAGCCCCCTAGAGCTCCACCAGTCCATGAAATATTTTTGTTTGTCTGAGGGTTGACTAAGGCATATGCAGTAGTTTACCACTCATATTTTAAGACCAGGCTGCAGAAAATGTTTTGAAATTGTGAAGGACCTGTCTTATGGCAAAAAGAAGAGAATGAGAGAGGGAGGCTGAGCTTTACTTTGCTAACCTTGAGCTCACAGTTTGACAGGTTCAGTCCTCAGTCCATGATGCCTGGAAGACATGTTAGGTAGATCAATCCACAGTGGCAGAAGTGTGGTCAGGAGGCTGTTCACATCACAGTAGATTAGGGAGAAAAAAAACGAGGCAGAAGCCATTCTCCTCAGATATCTCAGAACACTATACCACCCCCATCTTAAAAAAACAAAAAACAACAACAACAAAAACAAAAAACTTTTTCCTGGAGTTAGATTTCTACAATTTACACTTCTTAGGTCTTCTGGGTACCAGGAATATATTTCTCTACCAATAAATGTCATCATTAGGGACCTCTCAAATAGGAAAGGGACCAGAGGGTCCTGCTTTGCTCAAACAGGACAGAGCATGGTCATCAGGTGCCATGGATGCTGTGGTAGCAGCAGGAACAAAGTGGAAACCGGAAGACTGGCCATCCTTTTCAGCAGCCTTACTTCTGGTTACGAAGATGCTTTTTATCTGTATGGAGAGCCAACTGAGACATCGTCCGGAAGGAGTCAGTAGCAAGAGGAGCATTCTGAGGTCTAGACACCACACTTTCTGTCCTTACAGTGCACTGACACCCACTCACTCTAGTCCACAAATGCTCACTCACTCTATCTTTCAGTTCCTTTAGCTCATGTATTATGACTAATTGCCTATATTAATTTTCTGACATTTAAAATTCTAGAGTACATGATTTCTTGCAGATACAAGAGCTAGGCAAATACTCTTTGCCTATGATGTTCCTGATGCTGAAAAGAAAACAATTCTTTAACAAAGATAAGTCTGTTTGTCTGTCTCTGTCTGTCTGTCTGTCTGTCTGTCTGTCTGTCTGTCTCTGTCTGTCTGTCTGTCTGTCTGTGTCTGTCTGTCTGTCTGTTTGTCTATCTGTCTCTGTCTGTCTCTCTCTTTCTCTCTCTGTCTCTCTCTGTCTCTGTCTTTCTCTCTGTCTCTCTGTCTCGCTCTCTCTCTCTCTCTCTCTCTCTCTCTCTCTCTCTCCTTCTCTATCTCTCAAGTCATATGCATCTGGAGGCTACAAATCAACTTCAAATGTCATCCTCAATCATTTCTTTCTCTCAGTTCTTGAGTCAGAGGTCAGAGTACCTCACTGAAGCCGAAGCTCACCTGTTGGCTCTATTGGCTGGCCAAAAAGCTGCAGAGATCCTTCTGCCTCCATTTTCCTAGTGCTGGGAAACACATGATCCTACACCTGAATATAATGGACACACACACACACATACACACACACACACACACACACACACACACGAGTCCACTTTACCAACTTATCTTTGTTAAAGAATTGTTTTCTTTTAGCATCTCTCCAGCTCCCAAAATCTCAGTGCCCACTTTTGCTGGATTTGAAGCCTGGGTGGATTCTCTCCAATTTTCTGAGCCTCGGTCTTCCCTTCTCTAAAATGCTAATAAGTTCATATCTTCATTCCTCATCTCAGGTTAGTGATTACTTACATCAAGAAGCCCCAAGTGACTGTCCACAGATGCAGTGTAGCATAGCCAGAGCATCTGGGTGAGCTTCAGCCTGGCCCACTTCCTTCCTCACCAACTCATCCTCCTGCATCTGCTCCATCATCCAGTATCCGGCTTTTGATGGGCTCTCTCTCTCTTTTTTTTTTTCCCTGGGCTGAAAGCCACATGCTTCAGACTTACCAGTCCTTAAATATTTCATAGCAGACTGGCTGAGAATTAATATTTAATCACAGACTCCTTGGCACTTAAATATTTAATCACTGATGTGACTGATGAGGAATGAGTCAGTGCCCAGGAAAACATTTGGTCTCTGGTCCCAGTTTTAAAGGCTCTTTGGTTTGGGTCTCAGAGGACAGAATGACCAATAGCAAGTCTATGGTCTCTTTCTTCCCTTCCTTCCTTCCTTCCTTCCTTCCTTCCTTCCTTCCTTCCTTCCTTCCTTTTTTCCTTTCTTTCTTTCTTTCTTTCTTTCTTTCTTTCTTTCTTTCTTTCTTTCTTTCTTTCT